>NW_024396943.1:750726-892890 GCF_004115215.2 Ornithorhynchus anatinus | reverse complement strand
TGGTTTTGGCCCCGCCGCTGCACCATTACAGTCAAGAATATACTGTAAACAACCTTGGGGAGGTGGTCGCTGAGGAGGGATCTTGCTGGACTCCAGGGCCTTGGACGTGCCACTCTGCAAGATAAAAACATCCACAGATGAAAGAGAATCAAACCCAAAGAGAAACTCTTCTGCTCCTCCAAGTGAGTGAGAGAGCAGAGGCCTGAGGCCTATGTGCCTGGTTCCCCAGCCCTGTGCCATCCTGCCCACCCCATCCCTGTCAGGCAGTTGACTCCAGGTCCCTTGAACCCCCCGGCAGGCCAGAAATTGGGGTCCGGGGTAGGATGGTTGGAAGGGCCAGGATGGGCATTTGCATTCTCACCTTTGGAGGTCTCCCACTTTGTGGAGTCAGTCAGTCAGTCAATCACATTTATTGAGTGCTTATTGTGTGCAGAGCACTGTACTAAGTGCTTGGGAGAGTACAATACACATATATACACACTTGTGTATATATGTACATATTTATAATTATAAATCTATTTTTTATTAATGATGTGTATATGTATCTATAATTCTATTTATTTATTATGACACTACTGATGCCTGTTTACTTGTTTTGATGTCTGTCTCCCCTCTTCTAGACTGTGATCCCGTTGTGGGCAGAGATTGTCTCTATTTGTTGCTGAATTCTATTTTCCAAGTGCTTAGTACAGTGCTCTGCACACAGTAAGCACTCAACAAATACGACTGATTGAATGAATGAATACAATATAACAATATAAGTTCCCTGCCCACAGTGAGCTTACAGTCTAAAGGGGGGGACAGATATTAATATAAATAAATAGAAGAGAGCACCCTAATGTCCCCACTGCTTGGTTAGCACCAGCCCATTTCCCCCAAATAACTGGCCGCTGCCTCTCTGACCAGCCATCTCCTTTCCCCCAGTCACACTTAGGTTGGGCCCTCACCCATGCCCTCGCCTACTCTTAGTCTCTGCCCCATTCATTAATCAATCAGTGATATCTACTGAGTGCACACTCTGTGTAGGGCACCAAATTGAGCCCCTGGTGGAGAGCCTCTGGGGAGAGGAGCCCCAAGCCCCGCCAGCAGCCCCTGGTTCCCTGAATTTGCGCTTCTGGCAGAACCGGGCCAGGTTAGACCAGGGCAGAGGCCAGGAGGCAATGTTCACAGACCAGCTACCCCACTCTGCTCTTGGCCAAACCGACCGTTTCCGCCACCGTCTGCCCGACCCTCCCCGCCATCCCTTTGATCGATCACACGTCATCAAGATCAAAGTCTTTGAGCTACATCATTCGGCCTGTCAAGCTTTGGACTGAAATGCATTGGAGAGCTCTGAGGCTTTGGGAGGAAAAGTTCATGTAGTTGCCCCTGCTCGTCAGTGCTGTCGTCGTTTCGATCACCACGACGATATGCCTCCCGGTGCTTTTCAGTGAAAAGAAGAGGAAGGAAATCAAACCACTGAGGACACACTTCAAGCGAGAAGCAAAGCTTCTTGGGCTGGACTAACTCTCCAAGACAGTGCAGGGGCTGTGAGGCCGAGTCACCTTGCATGCAAACTGCCTTCCTTCCTAGACAGCAAAGAGCATGGGGGCGGTGGAGAGAGCAGGGTACAGGGGGGATGGGGGAGGCTGGGGTGTGGGACTAGAAGACTTCCGCCAGTGGGGGAGTCCAGAGGGGGAGGATGACCTCAGGATTTTTCTCAGGTGACATGAAGTGAATGCAGGTTCCGACAAGTACTGCAAACCAGGAAGTTGTGGGGAGATGAACTGAGCACTGTTCCTAAGTCAAATAAACCTCACCAGAAGGACCAAAGAGTAGCAGTAGCCATATTCCCAGTATCTGGGGGGCATCCACTGGGGGCAGGGCCCTGTACTAACACTGTGGAAAAGGACCTCAGAAGCCCAAGACTCCTTCCTTGTCCATAAGGTACCCTCTCTCTAACAGGGGAGATGGACCTAGAAATATTCACAAGTTTTCAAAGCAGGACAAATAAAATTGAGTGTTCCATACTGAGGATGGGCATCGATAAATGAATGCCTCGGTGTTCGAAGTGGGTGACGTGTTCCTAAGAATCGGGGTCACGACAGTTGATCAGAGAAGTCTTGCTGGTGGAAAACCTGTGTGAAAGCTGAGACGGTCCAGATCACAATATCTTACGGTGTTGGCACTGCAGGTTACCTTCTGCATCACTGAGAAGCAGTATGGCCTAGTGGATAGAGCATGGGCCTGGGAGTCAGAAGGACCTGGGTTCTAATCCCAGATCTGCCACTTGTCTGCCATATGACCTTGGGCAAGTCACTTCATTTCCCTGGGCCTCAGTTTCCTCATCTGTAAAATGAGGATTAAGACTGTGAGCCCCATGGTGGATATGGATTATGTCCAACCTGATTAGCTTGTATCTACTCCCGCACTTAATAGCTGTAGTATCTACTCCAACATTTAGTGGCCCAAGGTGACTGGCACCTAGTAATCGTTTAACAAATACCATAAAAAAGAACAGGCATCAAATGCCTTACCATCAGCTTTAAAGCACTCAATTAGCTCATCCCACCCTACCTCACCTCACTAATATTTTACTACAGCTCAGCGCACACACACTGCTGCTCTAGGACCAGCTTACCTTCACTGTGCCCAGATCTCACCCATCTCATCGCTGACCCTTTTCCCACATCCTTCTCCCACCCTGGAACTCCCTCCCCCTCCATATACATCAGACCACCACTCTCTCCACCTTCAAAGCATTATTAACATCACATCTCCTCCAAGAAGCTCCATCACTTGTCTGCTGTGTGACCTTGGGCAAATCACTTCACTTCTCTGGGCCTCAGTTACCTCATCTGTAAAATGGAGATTGAGAATGTGAGCCCTTCATGGGACAGGGACTGTGTCCAACTCGATTTGCTTGAATCCACCCCAGCACTTAGTACAGTCCGTGGCACATAGTAAACACTTAACAAATACCACCATCACCATCATCAATATTATTATTATTATTTTTATTATCATTGATTGATGCCCGTGGTTGGAGGCTGGGCAAAGGGCATGTGGCCAGTCTGGCCCTTCGATCATTCAGGATTAAAAGTCTCCAGGCAGACTGGAAACATCTAGGGGGCTGGGTTAGGGGCCAGGAGGAATGGACGGATAACTAGACAAGGAACCTGGGAAAATCTGGCTTTGGCGCAAAGAAGGAATTTTAGCAATGCGGTCGAGTTGGGGACTGGTCCAAGTTGATCCAACTCTTCTAAAGTTGAGAAGTTGAAACTCTCTAAAGTTTCAACTTCAGAACTAGAGAGTTTCAGAGAGTTGAACTAGAGAGTTGAAACTTCAGTTTCAAACTAAAGTTGAAACTCTTCTAAAGGAGAAGCAGCGTGGCGCAGTGGAAAGAGCACGGGCTTTGGAGTCAGGGCTCATGAGTTCGAATCCCAGCTCTGCCACTTGTCAGCTGTGTGACTGTGGGCAAGTCACTTAACTTCTCTGTGCCTCAGTTCCCTCATCTGTAAAATGGGGATTAAGACTGTGAGCCCCACGTGGGACAACCTAATTCCCCTGTGTTTACCCCAGCGCTTAGAACAGTGCTCTGCACATAGTAAGCGCTTAACAAATACCAACATTATTATTATTAAAGGCACCTCGGAGACCAGCTCTTCCTGGGCCAAATGAGCACAGGACTCGGCTACCACCCAGCAGCCTGGGAGAAGATGGGGGTTTCAAAGCTCAGTAGATCACATGGCTAAGTGGTCAGGGCTGGGGCTGTGTGAAAATGGAAGCCTCCCAGGGCTCCCCCCTCCCAGTAATAATAATAATAATAGTAATTTTGGTATTAGTTAAGTGCACTGTAACAATAATAATAATAATAATTATGGTATTTGTTAAATGCTTCCTATGTGCAGAGCACTGTTCTAAGCGCTGGGGTATATACAGGGTAATCAAATTGTCTCACGAGGGGCTCACATTTTTTAATCGCCACTTTTACAGATGAGGTAACTGAGGTACAGAGAACTTAAGTGACTTGCCCAAGGTCACACAGCAGACAAGTGGCGGAACCGGCATTAGAATCCACGACCTCTGACTCCCAAGATCGTGCTCTTTCCACTAAGCCACTGTACTAAGTGTTGGGGTGGGTACAAGCAAATCAGGTTGAACAGAGACCCTGTCCCATGTGGGGCTCACAGTCTCCATGCCCATTTTACAGATGAGGTAACTGAGGTACAGAGAAGTGAAGTGATTTGCCCAAGATAACACAGCAGACTGGGATTAGAACCCATGACCTTCTGATTCCCAGTCAGAGGACCTGGGTTCTAATACTGGCTCAGCCACTTGTCTGCTGTAACCTTGGACAAGTTCCTTCACCTCTCTGGGCCTCAGTTATCTCATCTGTAAAATGAGGATTAAATCCTATTCCCACCCACTTAGACTTGTGAGTCCCATATGGAACAGCGACTGTGACTGACCAGAATAATTTGTGTCTACCCCAGCGTTTAGAATGGTTCATGGCACATAGTAAGTACTAAACAAGTACCATGATTTCATTTAATATTTTTAATTTTTAGGAGAAATGAGAAATGTTGACTGTCGGGTTGGCTCCTTCCCTGCCACACTCCAGGTCGCTGAAAATGACTCCCCAGTAAAACCCAATTCACACAACCACACTGCCTGAGCGTGGGCTCCAGTTTCGCACCCCGGCTGTAAGACTGCAGGGGAAATCAGTGCTTGTTGATCCAACCACAAACATGTGGGAGCCTGCTGCCTGGTCATCAGGGAACATGCTTTGCGCGCAAGCATGTGTATGGTGTTGGACCCGGGAAGAGTTGGACGGACTCGTCACATCTCCCTCCATAACCTGAACTCAAACCCTATCGCATTCCGGGGTTGCCCGTTTGCTAGCCTCAGGCCCCACTTAGCCCATCAGAGCCAGGTCCTGGAGGGTGGGCCAGTCAGCCCACATTACCTCACCCCTTGGACTTCCTTTATGTAGCCAATCCTCGGTAAACAACCCAGCTTGTCTGGGCTTGTCCCCTGCTGTCTCCTGTCCCCTGAACCCTTCTGCCTTTCTCCCCAAATTCCCCAGAATGCTCCTTAGAGCACAAGCCTTTCCCCAGCCTGAAAATCTCCCCCATGGGCAGGGGCTTTTCTGAACTCCCTCTGTCCCCTTCCTTCTTGATCCTCCCGCCACACACATCTATATTCTGTTCTTGGCTATCTTGTCTCTAGAAAGCTGAGCCCCAATCCGGTTGGATTCCTGGTCTGGCAGACTCCAGAAATCAATTTCTACAAGGCAGAGGCCTGGCCTGAGCCTGGGGCCAAGGAGAGAAGATAACAGGGGTCCCAGGATTTCTGTAGGACAATTAGAGCTTGGGCCTTATGGTGATTGCCTAGGGGGAGTGATGTGCATGGTGTGCTGAGCCTGCAGGAAAGGCACAAAACCCTTCTCCACCTCAGCCCAGAGCATGGCTACTTAGGAGAGATGACTCAAGATGTGTCCCCTGGGAAACAGGGACCTCCCCCCCCCCGGACACCAATGCAACTGGGAGAGGGGGTGATAGTTCCTTGGGGTTGGAAGTGAGTTGGGGCGCCCACCTGGGAGATTCATTTGCTCCAGAATCAAGGACAAATGCACGGAGGTCGGTCATTAACCTCTCCAAGGCCCCAGGTCCCTTATTCAGTTGAAGTGCTCTGTGTTCACCAGTCTCAGGGAGTGGGACTGGGAACATGGCTGGGGAATGCGGAAGGAGAGACTTGGAGTGAACTGGGGTTTGTGGCGGGAGACATGGACCTCATGCCTATGTGTAGGCAAAGTGAAGCCAGACCCTCGGGAGCTCATGCTTGCTTGCTTTCTCTCTCTCTCTCTCTCTCTGTCTCTCTCTCTCTCTCTCATTCTCCCATATGACTATTGCACAAGCACTCTGAATTCTGGACAGCGATCTTCTGGGCTCACATCACTCAGGTGGCGTGAGTTTCCAACTTCCAAGCTGGTGTACTCGTCTGCTCAACTGTATATATTTTCATCACCCTATTTATTTTGTTAATGAAATGTACATCGCCTTGATTCTATTTAGTTGCCATTGTTTTTACGAGATGTTCTTCCCCTCGACTCTATTTATTGCCATTGTTCTTGTCTGTCCGTCTCCCCCGATTAGACTGTAAGCCCATCAAAGGGCAGGGACTGTCTCTATCTGTTGCCGACTTGTACATTCCAAGCGCTTAGTACAGTGCTCTGCACATAGTAAGCACTCAATAAATACTATTGAATGAATTGAATGAGACCAGAACCCACCCCACCCAGTGCCTGCATCTGACTGGCTGCTCACCACCCTGGCCAGCCCAGGGCTGCCTTCCTTCTTGTTAGGAGCGAACTCTGATTGCCCAGTGGGTTCATTCATGCCACCATTTAGTTCTCCCAAGCCTAACTTCTGCCCAGGCACTTGGATCTGTCCCCTTTGAGCACTTCATATTCACCCTGCCCTCAGGTCTACAGCACACACATGCATATCCATAATTGATTTATTTATATTAATGTTCATTCATCGTAAGCTCCTTGTGGTCAGGGAAGGCGTCTACCCATTCTGCTGTACTTGTGCAGCGTGGCTTAGTGGAAAGAGCACGGAGCCTGGGAGTCAGAAGGAACTGGATTCTAATCCCGGCTCCACCACATCTGCTGTGGAACCTTGGGCAAGTCACTTTACTTCTCTGGGTCCCAGTTACCTCGTCTGCAAAATGGGGATTAAGGCCAGACGCATATGAGTGGGGAAGTCCACAATCAATCAATCAATGGCATTTAGTGAGCATTTACCGTGTACAGAGTATGCAATTGAGAACTTGGGAGAGTACAGTATAACAGAGTTGGTAGACACATTCCCTGCCCACTAGGAGTTTACTGTCTAGAGGGGAGACAGACATTAATATAAATAAATGACACATATGTACATAAATGCGTCACCCTTGTACTTCGCACCCTTTATTCACCTCTCCCTCAGCCCCAAAGCCCTTATGTTCATATCCATAATTTATATTGTTTGTCTCCCTCCTACATTGTAAGCTGCCAACTTTTTTATGCTGTACTCTCCCAAGGACTTAGTACAGCGCTCTGCACATAGTAAGTGCTCAGTAAGTACTATTGATTGACTGATACGTGCTGTGTGGCTGTGGGACTCAGGCAGGGTGACTATCGAATGCTTAAAGAGTACAATCAATCACTCAGTGGTATTTATTGAGTGCTTTCTCTGTGCAGAGCACTGGACTAAGCATTTGGGAAAGTACAATATTACAGAGTTGTGGCTTTTTAAATGGCATTTAACTACTTACCTTGCCCCAGGCGCTGTACTAAGCACTGGGGTAGATACAAGGTAATCAGGTTGCTCAACATGAGCAAGACTGAGCTCCTCATCTTCCCTCCCAAACCCGGTCCTCTCCCAGACTTCTCTATCACCGTCGATGGCACGACCATCCTTCCCGTCTCTCGGGCCCGCAATCTCGGTGTCATCCTTGACTCGTCTCTCTCGTTCACCCCACACATCCTACCCGTTACCAAGACCTGCCGGTTTCACCTCTACAATATCACCAAGATCCGCCCTTTCCTCTCCACCCAAACGGCTACTTTACTGACTCATCTGCGCTTCCTCCGCCTCCACCGGGGAGCTGAGCCTCGGACCGTCCGGACCCGCGCCCGCCTCAGCCTTTCACAACCTGACCTCCGCACCCCCGCTCGGGATCTCCGACACTACGAATCTTCGCCCCGACAGACCCCCAGCCACCAGCTTCCAGTCCACCACCCCCCCCCGCTCGGGCCCGGGGACATTGCGCTCCCCTTCTCGATCCTGGGGACATTGTGCTCCCCTTCTCGGCCCCAAGGACATTGTGTCCTCGGGGGGACATTGTGTCCCCCTGCTCGGGCCCGGGGACATTGTGCTCCCCAACCGCTCCCCCACTCCGCCCGAGGCGGCCATTTTAGGAAGCCCCCACTCTGCCTGAGGTGGCCATTTTGGGAAGGCCTCACTCCCTCTTCCCTCTTGAGGTGATTCATCCCTCCCGCCCCCGCCCCGGGCGACGACGTCCTTGTTCTCACCATGTTACCTTACCTTAGCCGCCGCCTACGGCCGCCACCCACCCCGGACAACCTCAGGGCCCCCCCGCCGCCACAGGGTTATTTGGTCATGAGCTCTGGGACTCTCTCGGCCGCTGGCCGCTTGACTTTGAGTCTGATCGGGTAGGGTCGGCTCGCCCCCCGACCCTGGTCATCGCCTGCTTATTAACACTATTGTAGTGTGCCTTACTGTAGCATGTTGCTATATTTGCGATCTCGCTTTTTATTGTTTATTGTCGTCAGATTTTGAATTTGATCAGGTCGCCCCTTAATCGAGTCTACCCCCGACCCTGGTCATCACCCCTTTTATTAACACGACTATATTGTATCATACTGTATCATGTTGCTATATTAGCACCACTGTATTGTATCATATTGTATCATGTTGCTATATTACCGATTTCGTTTATTACTGTTTATTGTTGTCAGTGCTGCCACCCACCTCTCTGGCCTCGCCATGTCCCTCCTCCCTCCCTCCCCCCTCCCGCCCCTTCCTATCCTCCCCTTCCCCTTCCCCTTCCCCTCTCTCGCTCAGCTCTTTCCCGCTCTCTCCTCTGTCTCCTTCCCCCCTCCCCTCCCCCGCCCTAGAACCCCACTTTACCAGCGCTACCCCTCTTCCCCCTCCCCCTACTCTTCCCCCCACCAAACCCCCTCTTCACCCCCTCCCCCCTTCTCTCTTCCCCACTCATGCCCCATCCCAGTCCTCTTGTCCCACCGCCACCCCTCATCCCCCTCTCCCCGTCCAGGGCCCCGCCACCTCCTTCCCATCCAAACCCTCCCCTCCCCCCGCCCTTCCCCCCCTCCTCCCCTTGCACCCACAGCTACTTTCAAGTGTGGCCTCTGGAACCCCCGCTCTATTACAGGCAAGCTACCTTTCATCCATGACCTTTTCCTCTCCCGCTCTCTCCTCCTCCTCGCCCTTTCGGAAACGTGGCTCTCTCCCGAAGACACGGTCTCCGCCGCCGCTCTCTCCGGCGGAGGCCTCTCCTTCTCCCACTCCCCCAGACTCACCGGTAAGGGAGGAGGCGTCGGCTTCCTCCTCTCGCCCCGTTGCCGCTTCCGCACTATCCCTCCTCCCCCCTCCCTCTCCTTCCCCTCCTTCGAAGCCCATATCATTCGCCTCTACCACCCACTCCAGTTACTTGTCGCCGTCATCTACCGCCCTCCCGGTCCCACCTCCGACTTCTTCAACCACCTTGACCCCTTTCTCACCTTCCTCCTCTCCTTCTCTCTGCCCACTCTGATCCTTGGAGACTTCAACATCCATACGGATGTACCCGACGACTCCTCTGCCGCCCGCCTGCTATCCCTCCTCGACTCTGCCGACCTCCTCCTCCACCATACCGCGCCCACTCACCGACTCGGTCACACCCTCGATCTCGTCATCTCCTACCGCTGCACTATCTCCTCACTCACCGACTCTGAAATCCCTCTCTCTGACCATAACCTTCTCACCTGCCTCATCTCTCACACTCCCTCCCCCTGCAAATCTTCGCTACTGCCCCACAGAGACCTCCGCTCTCTCGATCCCATCCGTCTTTCCAATAGCATCTCGCCTCACCTTGCCGCCCTGTCCTCTCTTCCCACTCTCGACGATCAGGTCTCCGCTCTCAACTCCACCCTCTCTACTCATCTCGACTCTCTCGCCCCCCTTTCCCTCCGCCGCTCTCGCGCCACTAACCCACAGCCCTGGATCATCTCCTCCGTCCGCCTCCTACGCTCCTATGCTCGAGCTGCTGAGCGCTGCTGGCGAAAGTCCAAGCACCGAGCCCACCTCACACACTTCAAATTTATCCTTTCCTGCCTTAACTCTGCCCTCTCCTCCGCCAGGCAAAGCTTCTTCTCCTCCCTCATCGACACCCATGCCCGTCACCCCCGCCGATTGTTCCGGACCTTTAACTCTCTCCTTAGGCCCCCTGTTCCTCCCCCTCCCCCATCTCTCACCCCTAATGATCTGGCCACCTATTTCCTCACGAAAATCAACACGATCAGGTCTGAGCTCCCCAAAGTCACCCCTCCGCCTCTCCCCTCCCCCCCAACAACCCCCTCCCCTACTTTCCCATCCTTCCCTGCAGTATCCTCAGAGGAGATCTCCTCCCTCCTCGCAAGTGCCACCCCCTCCACCCGCGCCTCGGACCCCATTCCCTCTCACCTTCTTAAAACCATCGCCCCTGCCCTCCTCCCTTCCTTAACTTCTATTTTTAACCACTCAATCTCCAAGGGCTCCTTCCCCTCTGCCTTCAAACACGCCCACGTCTCCCCCATCCTAAAAAAAACCCGCTCTTGACCCCACTTCCCCCTCCAGTTATCGTCCTATCTCCCTACTACCCTTCCTTTCCAAAATCTTAGAACGAGTCGTCTACAATCGATGCCTAGAATTCCTTAACTCCCATTCTCTCCTAGACCCCCTCCAATCTGGCTTCCGTCCCCTCCACTCTACTGAGACTGCTCTCTCTAAGGTCACCCATGACCTCCTTCTTGCCAAATCCAATGGCTCCTACTCCATTCTGATCCTCCTTGACCTCTCTGCTGCCTTTGACACTGTCGACCATCCCCTCCTCCTCCATACCTTATCTCACCTTGGCTTCACGGACTCTGTCCTCTCCTGGTTCTCCTCTTACCTCTCTGGCCGATCATTCTCGGTCTCCTACGCTGGAGCCTCCTCCCCCTCCCGAGCCTCCTCCCCCTCCCATCCTTTAACTGTTGGAGTTCCTCAAGGGTCAGTTCTTGGCCCTCTTCTGTTCTCCATTTACACTCACTCCCTCGGTGAACTCATCCGCTCTCACGGCTTTGACTACCATCTCTACGCAGATGACACGCAGACCTACATCTCTGCCCCTGTCCTCTCCCCCTCCCTTCAGGCTCGCATCTCCTCCTGCCTCCGGGACGTCTCCACCTGGATGTCGGCCCGCCACCTAAAACTCAACATGAGCAAGACTGAGCTCCTCATCTTCCCTCCCAAGCCCGGTCCGCTCCCAGACTTCTCCATCACCGTGGATGGCACGACCATCCTTCCCGTCCCGCAGGCCCGCAATCTCGGTGTCATCCTTGACTCGTCCCTCTCGTTCACCCCACACATCCTATCCGTTACCAAGACCTGCCGGTTTCACCTCTACAATATCGCCAAGATCCGCCCTTTCCTCTCCACCCAAACGGCTACCTTACTATTACGGGCTCTCGTTATATCCCGGCTAGACTACTGTGTCAGCCTTCTCTCTGACCTCCCTTCCTCCTCTCTCGCCCCGCTCCGGTCTATTCTTCACTCCGCTGTCCGGCTCATCTTCCTGCAGAAACGATCTGGGCATGTCACTCCCCTTCTTAAACAACTCCAGTGGTTGCCTATCGACCTCCGCTCCAAACAAAAACTCCTCACTCTAGGCTTCAAGGCTCTCCATCACCTTGCCCCTTCCTACCTCTCCTCCCTTCTCTCTTTCTACTGCCCACCCCGCACGCTCCGCTCCTCTGCCGCCCACCTCCTCGCCGTCCCTCGGTCTCGCCTATCCCGCCGTCGACCCCTGGGTCACGTCCTCCCGCGGTCCCGGAACGCCCTCCCTCCTCACTTCCGCCAAACTGATTCTCTTTCCCTCTTCAAAACCTTACTTAAAAATCACCTCCTCCAAGAGGCCTTCCCAGACTGAGCTCCTCTTCCCCCTCTACTCCCTCTGCCATCCCCCCTTTACCTCTCCGCAGCTAAAGCCTCATTTTCCCCTTTTCCCTCTGCTCCTCCACCTCTCCCTTCCCATCCCCACAGCACTGTACCCGTCCGCTCAACTGTATATATTTTCGTTACCCTATTTATTTTGTTAATGAATTGTACATCGCCTTGATTCTATTTAGTTGCCATTGTTTTTACGAGATGTTCTTCCCCTTGACGCTGTTTAGTGCCATTGTTCTTGTCTGTCCGTCTCCCCCGATTAGACTGTAAGCCCGTCAAACGGCAGGGACTGTCTCTATCTGTTGCCGACTTGTTCATCCCAAGCGCTTAGTACAGTGCTCTGCACATAGTAAGCGCTCAATAAATACTATTGAATGAATGAATGCTACGGCCTCTCGTTATATCCCGGCTAGACTACTGTGTCAGCCTTCTCTCTGACCTCCCTTCCTCCTCTCTCGCCCCGCTCCAGTCTATTCTTCACTCCGCTGCCCGGCTCATCTTCCTGCAGAAACGATCTGGGCATGTCACTCCCCTTCTTAAACAACTCCAGTGGTTGCCTATCAACCTCCGCTCCAAACAAAAACTCCTCACTCTAGGCTTCAAGGCTCTACATCACCTTGCCCCTTCCTACCTCTCCTCCCTTCTCTCTTTCTACCACCCATGCCGCACGCTCCGCTCCTCTGCCGCCCACCTCCTCACCGTCCCTCGGTCTCGCCTATCCCGCCGTCGACCCCTGGGCCACGTCCTCCTGCGGTCCTGGAACGTCCTCCCTCCTCACCTCCGCCAAACTGATTCTCTTCCCCTCTTCAAAATCCTACTTAAAACTCACCTCCTCCAAGAGGCCTTCCCAGACTGAGCTCCTCTTCTCCCTCTACTCCCTCTGCCACCCCCCCCTTTACCTCTCCGCAGCTAAACCCTCTTTTTCCCCCTTTCCCTCTGCTCCTCCACCTCTCCCTTCCCATCCCCACAGCACTGTACTCGTCCGCTCAACTGTATATATTTCCATTACCCTATTTATTTTGTTAATGAATTGTACATTGCCTTGATTCTATTTAGTTGCCATTGTTTTTACGAGATGTTCTTCCCCTTGACTCTATTTATTGCCATTGTTCTTGTCTGTCCGTCTCCCCCGATTAGACTGTAAGCCCGTCAAACGGCAGGGACTGTCTCTATCTGTTGCTGACTTTTTCATTCCAAGCGCTTAGTACAGTGCTCTGCACATAGTAAGCGCTCAATAAATACTATTGAATAAATACTATTGAATGAAAGGTTGGACACAGTCCCTGTCCCAAATGGGGCTCGCAGTCTTAATTTCCATTTTACAGATGAGGTAACTGAGGCACAGAGAAATTAAGTGACTTGCCCAAGGTTACACATCAGACAAGTGGCAGAGCCAGGATGAGAACCCAGGTCCTTCTGACTTCCAGGCCCGTGCGCTATCCACTAGGCCAGGCTTACAGACACGTTCCTTGCCCACAAGGAGCTTACAGTATAAAGGAGGAACTTACAATTTGGATCATTCAATCCATCCATCAATAAACAAATCATATAGACTAAGCACCTACCTTGTGCAGAGCACACTGTATTAAGGGCCAGGGAGAGTAAAATAGTGTTAGAAGTCCTATCCCTGCCCTCGAGGAACTTTCAGTCTAGTGGGGACAGACACTAAAATAAATTACAAATAGAAGAAAGCAATAGAATATTAAGACATGGACATCAATTGGTGGGGGGGGGGGCATGCGGTGGGGGTTACCCAAGTGCTTAGGTGATGTGGAAGTGCTGAAGTGATGACTGGGAGGAATAGGCTGGGAAGATGAGAGACAGTCATAATAATAATAATGATAATTATGGTACTTGTTAATCTCTTACTATGTGCCAAGCACTCTTCTAAGCGCTGGGGTAAATACAAGGTAATCAGTTCGGACACGGTCCCTGTCCCACATGGCACTCACACTCTTAACCCCCATTTTACAGATGAGGTAACTGAGGCTCAGAGAAGTGAAGTGACTTGCCCAAGGTCACAGAGTAGACAGGTGGCAGAGCCAGGATTAGAACCTAGGTCCTTCTAATTCCCAGACCCGTGCTCTACCCCCTAAGCTACGTTGAATCAAGAAGGCCTTCAGAAGGAGGCGATGCAATTTCAGAAGGCTTCGAAGATGGAGAGAGCAGTGGCCTGCTGTATGCGAAAAGGAAGAGAGTTCCAGGCAGGGGAAATTTTGTGAGCCAGGGTTCGGTGGCAAGAGAGATGGGAACAAGGCACAATGAGTAAAATGACTTGAGAGGAGCAAAGCAAACAAGCTGGGTTGAAGGGTGTAATGGGGGAGGAATGAGGATAAGTTAGGTGGAGAGCTGCCCCTCGGTCTTGTCCCTGGTTGTTGCTGCTTCTATTGAATCAATCAATTGTATTTATTGAGTGCTTATTGTGTGCAGAGAACTATACTAAGTGCTTGGGAGAGTACAATACAGCAGAGTCGGGAGACACATTCCCTGCTGACAATTAGCTTACAGTCTAGAGACAGGAATTGCTATAAATAACACATCAATAGATAATAATTATATTAATTATTAAATCACTTATTAGTAATTAATATTAAAATTCATTTATTATAAAAATAAATTATGGATATGTGCACAAGTGCTGTGTGGCTGAGGAAGGGGTGAATAAAGTGTGCCAATCCAAGTCAAAGGGAGACTCAGAAAGGGGTGGGATAAGAGGAAATGAGGGCTTAGTCAGGGAAGGCCTCTTGGGGGAGCTGTGCTTTCAAAACGACTTTGAAGGTGGGGAGAGTGATCGTCTTTTGGATATGAAGAGGGAAGATGTTCCGGAACAGAGTCAGGATGTGGGTGAGGAGTTGGTGGTGAGATAGACAAGATTGAGGTACAGTGAGTAGGTTGGCAGTAGAGGAGTGAAATGTGCGGGCTTGGTTGTTAGTAGGAGAGTAGTGAGGTGAGGTAGGAGGGGGCAAGGTGATTGAGTGCTTTATTCTTTAAGGCCGATGGTAAAGAGTTTCTGATTGATGCGGAGGGGGATGGGCAACCACTGGAGGTTCTTGAAGAGTGGGAATCATGGACTGAATGGTTTTGTAGAAAAATGATCCAGGCATCAGGGTGAAGCATGGACTGGAGCAGGGAGAGACAGGAGGCAAAGAGGTCACCAAGGAGGCTGATGCAGTAATCAAGGCAGGTTAGGATAAGTGCTTGGATTGACGTGATAGCAATTTGGATGGAGAGGAAAGGATGGATGTTAGTGATGTTGTGAAGGTTGAACCTAAAGGACTTGGTGACAGATTGAATATGTGGGCTTAATGAGAGAGATGCATCAAGCATAATGCCAAGGTTATGGGCGTGTAAAACAGGGAGGATGGTGGTACTATCTACAGTGATGGGAAATTCATGGGGAGTGTAGGGTTTTGGCGGGGGGAATAGGAGTTCTTTTTTGGATATTTTAAGTTTGAGACGTTGGTGGGATATCCAAGTAGAGATGTCCTGAAGGCAGGAGGAAATACTAGACTGCAGAGAAGGAGAGAGAGAGAGAGAGAGAAGAGAGAGAGAGAGAGAGAGAGAGGGGCCGGAGATGTAGATTTGGGAATCATCCACATATAGTGGTTGAAACCATGGGAGCAAATGAGTTCTCCAAGGGAGTGGGTGTAGATGGAGAAGAGAAGGGGACCCAGAACTGAGCCTTGAGAGACTCCCACAGTTAGGGGGTGGGAGGCAGAGATGGAGCCTGGGAAAGAGACTGAGAATGAGTGGCCAGTGAGATAGGAGGTGAACCAGGAGAGGATAGTGTCAGTGCAGTGTGGCTTAGAGGAAAGAGCCCGGGCTTGGGAGTCAGGGATCATGGGTTCGAATCCCAGATCTGCCAGTTGTCAGCTGTGTGACTTTGGTCAAGTCACTTAACTTCTCTATGCCTCAGTTTCTTCACCTGTAATATGGGTACTAAGTTTGTGAGCCCATGTGGGACAAACTGATTACCTTGTATCTACCCCAGTGCTTAGAACAGTGCTTGGTATATAGTAAGTTTTTTTTTATCCTCCCTTATAGACTGTGAGCCTGTTGTTGGGTAGGGATTGTCTCTATTTGTGTCTATTTGTTGCCAAATTGTACTTTCCAAAAGCTTAGTACAGTGCTCTGCACACAGTAAGCGCTCAATAAATATGAATGAATGAGTGAATGAAGCCAAGGTTGGATACTGTTTCCAGGAGAAAGGGTGATCAACAGTGTTGAAGGCAGCTGAGCGGTCGGGGAAGATTAGGATGGAGTAGAGGCACTTGGATTTGGCAAGAAGGGGATCATTGGTGACCTTAGAGAAGACAGTTTCAGTGGACTGAAAGGAGCTGAAGCCAGATTGGAGGGGATCAAAGAGAGGACTGGAGGAGAGGAAGTGGAGGCAATCAACCAATTGTGTTTACTAACTGCATACTGTGTGCAGAGCACTGTACCGAGTACAAGAGAGTACACGTACAAGTGCTTAGGAGAGAAGCAGCATGGCTCAGTGGAAAGAGCATGGGCTTAGGAGTCAGAGGTCATGGGTTCTAATCCTGGCTCTGTCAGCTGTGTGACTTTGGGCAAGGCACTTGATTTCTTGGTGCCTCAGTTACCTCATCTGTAAAATGGGGATTAAGACGGTGAGCCTCATGTGGGACAACCTGATTACCCTGCATCTACCCCAGTGCTTAGAACAGTGCTCGGCACATAGTAAGCGCTTAACAAATACCAATATTATTATTACAACATAGACAGTAGGGGTGGACAACTTAGTCAAGGAGTTTGGAGAGGAATGGTAGGAGGGAGATGGGCCAATAACTGGAGGGAGCAGAGCAGTCCCATTTAGACTGTGAGTCCATTGTGGGGCAGGGATTGTCTCTATCTGTTGCCGAATTGTACATTCCAAGCATTTAGTAAGTGCTCTGCACACAGTAAGTGCTCAATAAATACAACTGAATATATGATTGAATGAAGGGAGGTTTTCTAGGTTTTTTTAGGATAGGGGAGACATGACCATTCTTGAAAGCAGTGGGGAAAAAGCCATTGGAGAGCAAACAGTTGAAGATGATGGTCAGGAAGGGAGCAAGCACCTTGATAAGGTGTGAAGGGATGGGGTCGGATGTGCAGGTGGAGGGGGTGGATTTTGAGAGGAGGTAGGAGATCCCTTGAGATACTGCTGGGAATCTTCCTTGATCTCTCAGCTGCCTTTGAAACTGTTGACCTCCCCTTCTCCTGGAAACATTATCCAACCTTGGCTTCACTGACACCGTCCTCTCCTGGTTCTCCTACTTTCTGGTCACTCCTTCTTAATCTTTTTCACTGGCTAAATGTGGGAGTTCCTCAAGACTCAGTTCTGGGTCACCTTCTATTCTCCGTAACTCCATCTCTATAACTCTGTTATATTGTACTCTCCCAAGTCTTAGTTCACTGCTCTGTGCACAGTAAGTGCTTAATAAATATGATTGATTGATTCATTGATTGAAAGCTGAAGAAAGGGGCAGGAGGAGGAGGGATTGGAGAGGAGTAGGGGAGAATTTAGGGAGATCACACCTAATGGTTTCTATTTTCTTACTAATATGGCCAGTCATTAGGGGAAAGAGATGGGGGAGGCAGTGGGATGGGGGTTTAAGGAGGGAGTTAAACATCTGAAACAACTGATGAGGCCAATGGGCATGAGAGTCAATAAGGATGGAGAAATGTCATTAGACAGAATTAAAGCAGGGAAGGATGAACTTATGGTGGATGAGGTCAACCTGATATCTGAATTTCTGCCAGCAGAGTTCTGTGGCTCATGTACAGGAGCAAAGGAAGGGTACCGTAGAGGTGATCCAGGGCTGTGGGTTAGTGGTCCAAGATCACTGAAGGGAAAAAGGAGTGAGTGAGTTGAGTTCAATAGAGAGGGTGGTGTTGAGAACATCATTTTGGCCATCAAGGGAAAGAAGTTTCTGTATGAAGACTAAACAGGGGAAGATGACTTGAGAAAACTGGATGGGGTCACAAGATTCATTCATTCATTCAATAGTATTTATTGAATGCGTACTATGTGCTGAGCACTGTACTAAGCACTTGGAATGTACAAATCGGCAACAGATAGAGACAGTCCCTGCCCACTGACAGGCTTACAGTCTAATTGGGGGAGACAGACAAAAACAATAGCAATAAATAGAATCAAGGGGATGTACATCTCATTAAAACAATAGCAAATAAATAGAATCAAGGTGATGTACATCTCATTAACAAAATAAATAGGGTAATAAAAACATATAATAATAATAATGTTGGTATTTGTTAAGCGCTTACTATGTGCCGAGCACTGTTCTAAGCGCTGGGGTAGACATAGGGGAATCAGCTTGTCCCACGTGGGGCTCACAGTCTTAATCCCCATTTTACAGATGAGGGAACTGAGGCACAGAGAAGTTAAGTGACTTGCCCACAGTCACACAGCCGACAAGTGGCAGAGCTGGGATTCGAACTCATGAGCCCTGACTCCAAAGCCCGTGCTCTTTCCACTGAGCCATGCTGCTTCGCCAAATGAGCGGACCAGCACAGTGCTGAGGGGAGGGGAAGGGAGGGGGGAGGAGCAGAGGGAAAGTGGGGGGAAGGGGAGCTTAGCTGAGGGGAGGTGAACAGGGGGTAGAGAGGCAGCAGAGGGAGCAGAGGGAAAAGGGGAAGCTCAGTCTGGGAAGGCCTCTTGGAGGAGGTGAGCTCTCAGTAGGGCTTTGAAGAGGGGAAGAGAATTAGTGTGGCAGAGGTGAGGAGGGAGGGCATTCCAGGACAGTGGGAGGACGTGGTCCAGGGGTCGACGGCAGGATCGGTGAGAAGGGGGGACAGTGAGGAGGTGGGCGGCAGAGGAGCAGAGACTACAGGGTGGGCAGCAGAAAGAGAGAGGGGAGAAGAGGTAGGAGGGGGCAAGGTGATGGAGAGTCTTGAAGCCTAGAGTGAGAAGTTTTTGTTTCGTGTGGAGGTTGATAGGCAACCACTGGAGGTTTTTAAGAAGGGGAGTGACATGCCCAGAGCGTTTCTGCAGCAAGATGAGCCGTGCAGCGGAATGAAAAATAGACTGGAGTGGGGAGAGACAGGAGGAAGGGAGATGAGAGAGAAGGCTGACACAATAATCCAGCTGGGATATTATGAGAGCCTGTACCAGTAAGATAGCCGTTTGGGTGGAGAGGAAAGGGCGGATCTTGGCAATATTATAAAGGTGGGACCGGCAGGTCTGGGTGACGGATTGGATGTGTGGGGTGAATGAGAGAGCCGAGTCAAAGATGACACCGAGGTTGTGGGCTTGAGAGACGGGAAGGATGGTCGTACCGTCCACAGTGATAGGGAAGTCAGGAAGAAGACAGGGCTTGGGAGGGAAGATAAGGAGCTCAGTTTTGGACATGTTGAGTTTTAGGTGGCGGGCAGACATCCAGGTAGAGACATCCTGGAGGCAGGAGGAGATACGAGCCTGAAGGGAGGGGGAGAGAACAGGGGAGGAGATGTAGATTTGTGTGTCATCTGCATAGAGATGACAGTTGAAGCCGTGAGATCGAATGAGTTCGCCAAGGGAGTGAGTGTAGATGGAGAACAGAAGAGGGCCAAGAACTGACCCTTGAGGAACCCCAACAGTTAGAGGATGGGAGGGGGAGAAGGAGCCTGGGAAGGAGACCGAGAATGAACGGCCAGAAAGATAAGAGGAGAACCAGGAGAGGACAGAGTCCGTGAAGCCAAGGTGAGATAACGTGTGGAGGAGAAGGGGATGGTCAACAGTGTCAAAGGCAGCTGAGAGGTCAAGGAGGATTAGGATAGAGTAGGAGCCATTTGATTTGGCAAGAAGGAGGTCATGGGTGACCTTTGAGAGAGCAGTCTCGGTAGAGTGGAGGACACGGAAGCCAGATTGGAGGGGGTCCAGAACAGAATGGGTCTCTGGAGGGGGATAGCAGAAATTTTCAAGAGGGGATGTGTTGTGGGAGGGGAGTTTAAGGTTGGATAGAGGGATTTCAGAGTTGGTGAGGGTAGAGATTTTACAGTGAGTAGAGATGATGAGATGGAGCGTGTGTCCAAATTGGTGAATGGGTGAAGTCGGGGGGAACAGGAGATCAGTGGAGTTGAGGAGTGATAGAAAGCGGGCAGCAAAAGGATCATCAGGAATATCCACATGGATATTAAAGTCCCCCAGGATCAACGAAGGAATGGAGAAAGAGGAAGAAATGTGAGAAAGGAATCAAAATGGTTCAGAAAAGTGGAGGTGGGGTCTGGGAGGAGGTAGATGACCATGACTAGTAACTGGAGCGGGTGGTAGAGGCATATGATATGGGCTTCAAAGGAAGGGAAAGAAAGGGATGGGGGAGGTGAAATGATGTAAAAGCAGCAATTGGGAGTGAGAAGGAAACCCAAGAAGATGAGGGACCCTCTAGAGAGAGGGGTATTCAACTAGGAGGTATTCAACAGTGAGGTACTCAACTGGGAGGGAAGTGGGTGGGTGTGGAGCAAGGGTTAGGGCAGATGGAACCCCCCCTTCCCACCCCCCACGGAAGCATCCATTTCCCCAGCCCCAACTCTGCGGCTGCTGCCACAACCGTGGCTTGGGTCAGACTGCCTTGACACAAAGGCAAACTGCTGATGAGCCATGGCCGTTCCATGAAGCTTCTCTTCTAGACAGGGAGACAGGCCAGCAGGCAGATCTGCTAGAGATTCTTGGAGGCTGGGGCGGGGGGTCGGTCAGAGTGTTTGCTTTGGAGAGCAACCAAACTGATGGAGGAAACCAGTCCCTACTGCTCAGAGACCGGGAAACAAGGAGCCGACTTGCCCAGGGGAGCTCTGCTCGCGTCTTCAGTCTGCCTGTCGGTTTGTCGCTCTGCCTGCCTTCCTGCCTGTCTGTCTGGCTGGCGGCCTGAACTCCTCACCTTCCTCTCCACATGGAGGCTCAAAGGCCTTATGCCTTTGGCTTTGTGTCCCGCTGGGGCGGCTGGGCTGTGGATGTGCCAGGGTGAGGAGGTGGCCCCCTTTGGTAGGCCCTGGCCTCACCCAGGTTCAGGAACTGGCTGGAATTCTAGCAAGACTTCCCTGAGACATCCTCTCCCTGGCCCCCGGCAACCCTCTGCCTCCTGCCCAGTATATCCGGGCACAGCCAGGCAATGAGCAAGGGTAGACTGAGGGCCATGGGAGGAGATGCTTCTCTGGGAAGCCTGGTCTCCGCTCTGTTGGCAAAGCTGCCAGCTGCCAGGCACAACCCTGGTGGGCTCCTAGGGTTGGGCTAGGAGCCCTGTGTCCTCTGTGGGAGATGAGAGTGTTGGAGCGTGATCTGGAGCCCATTCCAGGAACCGAGCAGCAGAGTGGGGCACTGAACTCGGCTTATCTGCTTTATTCATCAGCGATGAAAGGAAATATATCCTGCTTTGCTCAGAGCCCCAACCCGGGTCACACAGTTGGGCTTGCTGCTGCAGCCACCACGTCCCCCCCCATCTCCACCCACTCCCCTTTCCCTCCTGGTGCTGGGTCACTGTCCTGGCCCCCCAGTGTGCTTGCAGGGTCCAGGTATAGGCCTCTTTGGGTGTCCGCCCCAAGCACAGTGTGAAAATGGAAAGGCACCCTCAGCCCCACCCTCTCCTCCAGCTCACTTTCCCACTGGGGGGGGCTCAGTCCTGGGGTCTGCCTCCTATCAGATCCGCCTCCTTCCACCTCCCTCTCACTCCTAAGCCTGCATGGGCTTAGGGATAGAAGACCCAGGGGTGGCTCAAACGGGGCCAACTGGTTAGGGTAGTGCCCCCCCCCACCCCACGTAGCCACGGCAGCCCCAGCACCGCTGGCCAGCCCGAAGTCCAGGGAAAAGGGGCAAGGGAGCCAAAACAGACATGGCCCAGGCGACGGTGCTTGGGAAAGGTTCCCTCCTAGAATCATGGAGGCCTTTGGTGTTAGGCCTGGAAAGGCTGGGTCTCAAGGAGTTAGTAGCTCCAGAGAGAGCGGCAGTCAGTCTGTTCTCTCTGGGGTGATCGCTGAGGAAGGAGATACCTCTCTGCATCCAACACCTCTGAAAAGCCACCTCCTCCAGGCTGTCTTCCCCAAATAATTCCCATGTCTCCGGTCATGCTATTCCATCAGCCATATCCTTAACATCTATGTGTGCCCCTTTCTATTTAGTTTAGGTATTTGTGCAGTGGGCACCCAGTCCGGCACCGTGTAGAGTGCCCTGCATGCAGTAGGCGCCCAGTACAGCACTCTGCAAGCCCAATAAATGTGATCGATCGAGGGATTCCACAACCACCCTGGTTGCTTTTTTCCAGTGTTTAAGCTCCCTGACCGTACAAGAGAAGTTCTTCCTTTCTCCCCAATCCAACAATCTTGCTGAAATTTCAGCCCATTTCCTCCTTTGGAAGTAAATACCCTCCCAAAAGAGGAGGGGGAGTGGCTCAAGCGTCCGTCAGGCAGTGGACTTCTCAATGCTGGCCACGTCAGCAAGCAGTACCACCAGCCTCTTTGCACACCCGTCAGCCCTCTGGCATGGCATCATGTGTCTGTTAAGCTGATGCCCCGCGGGTTGCTAAGACTCTCCTGACTGAGGTTTGCCAACCTACCTAGCACCCCACTTGCTCAGCACAGCCAGTGCCTAGGCAGAGGCCAGCTCAGAAAGCCAGAGCAGGAGTAAGGACCCCAGAGTCTGCCATGGGACCAGCCAGGGCAAGAGAGGAGGGGAGGTGAAGGCTGGGGCTGCTGACACTCTGGCGAGAATCTCCTCCTCTGGGAATGTGGTAGTCAGATTCTGGTGGGGGTGGCAGTACCTCACCGGGTAAATGACTCTTTTCCTGGGAGTGGCTCGGGGAAGAGGCTGGGTGGGCAGGGGAGCCAGCAGAGGCTTTGGCCGAGCTGAAGCTGTTTGATCATCAGGGGGAATCTCAACTAGCGTGAACCCTAACCCTCTCCTCCTATGATCACCTCGGTCAGTCACATCACTCTCCAACTTCAAGAATCAAAGTTGGGGTCACTGCCAGAGGTCAAGAGGGAGACAGAGAAGTGCTTGAATAATCCACTGGAAAAGTGCATATTTCAGAATTGGTGGGCTCTTGGATGGAGACCTTGGCTCTGGGCGTGGGAACAACTGATGATGTGAAGGGGCTGGTGGACCTGTTCTCTGCCCCTCCTGCCAGGGCAAGTCCTATTCCCTGCTCTAGGGGGTCCTACTACCTGCCCATCCCAGCAGGATGCACCCCATTCTCTCTCCCATTGGTCCTGCTCCCTCTCTGCAGCACCACAGAGCAGCCTTCCAGAGGCACAGAAGGGAAGAGAAGCAGTGTGGCGCAGTGGAAAGAACATAGGCTTTGGAGTCAGGGCTCATGAGTTCGAATCCCAGCTCTGCCACTTGTCAGCTGTGTGACTGTGGGCAAGTCACTTAACTTCTCTGTGCCTCAGTTCCCTCATCTGTAAAATGGGGATTAAGACTGTGAGCCCCACGTGGGACAACCTGATTCCCCTATGTCTACCCCAGCACTTAGAACAGTGCTCTGCACATAGTAAGCGCTCAACAAATACCAACATTATTATTATTATTAAGTTAGCCAGTACTTCAAGTGCTGAAGGTTCTTGATTCCAGTCCTACTCTCCACTCCCTGCTCCCCACTTTGTAGGAAAGGCCTGCCCACTCAGCACTGTCTAAGAGAGGCAACAGGGAAGGGACCTTTCTTTCCCTGAGGCTGCTCTGAGAGATGTGTGCAGTTGATGACATTATTCCCCTCAGCCTCTGCTTCTGACCCAGAAGAGGCAACAGGAGGAAACTTTGTGGATTCAGTATTGTCTGTCTTGCACTCAGTCAGCCTCTCCCTTACCTGACCCGCAGCCCCTGCAGGGTACACAGTTGGGGTGCGATTTGCATAAGAGGCACTTGTTTGGATTACCAGATTACCTACGTGTCTGGGTGTCCTATCAGAACTACGAATCTCTAGTTGAAGAGGTTGAATTACAACACAACACAGAGTTGAGTCTCCTATGATTGACATCTACCGGTTATATGATGCAGGCTGACGCCAGTCGGGCACCCGATCCCGGGTCTGCTCCCCGCCCCCTAATCCTCACGCATCCCCGGCAGAGGAAACCACGGACCAGAGACTCCAACCCCTGAGCCTGTACCGTAGGGCCTCTTCCCCCGGCTCCCGCCACAGGGGTCAGCTCTGCACGAAGGGACTGGGGAAGGGGTCTCGTAGTTGGGTGTTTATGAGCTAGATGCTTGCACCCTGGTCTGTGCCCCCTCCCCTCGATCTATATGTGTCCCTGAGCGAAGGAAGCCCTGTGCCAGTGACCCCATCCCCCCTGCCTCTGTCCCAGGGGTCAGCTCCAGAGGAAGGAACCTGGGAGAAATATGAAACACATAATCAAAAGGAGGATGGCTTCCTATTAATTCAATGCTACATAATTGAGAATGAAAGGGCCACCCCCCCGGCCTTTCACCACCCACCCCACCTTCAATTAATTACAGGGAGAGGTCGCCTAGTGTCACGGAAAGTCTCCCCTCCTTTTTCCCCAGCACCACTCCCAGGTGACTTAATAATTTAAACTAGGAAGATAATCGATCGGGAGCCAATATGAGCCAGGGATCAATCCTTGTTTATTGGACCATCTTGAAGGATTTTGCCTGATTAACATGCCATAGCGCAAAACGCACCAAATCTTCACAGAACCACCCTGCATGGTGCCAGGGAGCTCGACTCTTCACAAATGTGAACTGAAAATGAGAATTGCAAGGGGAAAGCAGCTGCCCTCAATGAGGTTGCCCCAGCTCTGCCCCTTTCTTGCTGGGCCTCCTCTCTGGGCTTCAGTTTCCGTTTCTGTTATGTGGGGAGAAGATCCCTGCTCTCCCCCACTCTCAAATTGGGAGCTCCGTAAGGGACAAAGACTGTGTCTAATCTGACCTTCCTGGATCTGCCCCAGTGCCAAACGAGGCCCAGAGTGAGCACTTAATAAATCCCATCATCATTGTGATGATGATGATGATGATGATAGTAATGAGGATATTAAGACTGTGAGCCCCATGTGGGACAGGGACTGTGTCCAACCTGATTAATTTGTATCTACCTCAGTACTTAGAACAGAGCTTGGCACATAGTAAGCGCTTGACAAATACCATTATTATTTTTACGATGATGATGATAAGGGAAGAGCATTCTCTCTCTTCAGAGGGCTCTGCAGGCCTAGAAGAGGGGGCTCAGCCACGGGGGACACTTTCACATCGTCAAAAATTCCATCTTTGTAATCGTGGGTGCCGCTGCCCCAGGAGGGTTTCTCTCACTCTGAATCAATCAATGGTATTCATTGAGCGCTTACTATGTGCAGAGCACAAGCGCTTGGGAGAGTACAATACAACACAACAGAATTAGCAGACACTCTCCTTCCAGAGTGCTCACCTGATCTTTCATCTCATGTGGCCTTGTGTCCTCTCCTTCCATAGGGGAGGGAAAATGAGATATCCAGAGGGTCAGTGCCTCGGCCCAGGCCATCCAGCGGGTCCTGAGCCAGCTGGAGCCAGAATCCAGGGATCCCATTGCTCCAGTCGGGGCCTT
The DNA here is from genome assembly GCF_004115215.2 of Ornithorhynchus anatinus. Taxonomy (NCBI): domain Eukaryota; kingdom Metazoa; phylum Chordata; class Mammalia; order Monotremata; family Ornithorhynchidae; genus Ornithorhynchus; species Ornithorhynchus anatinus. The sequence continues at coordinate 867,638 of NW_024396943.1, read as the reverse complement.
GTCCTCCTGAGCAGTGAAAATTAATGTCGGGGAGGGGTGGGGGGGTGGTTCTGGGCCTGTGCAGAAAAGGAAAAGTCTGGACTATTTTCTGTTGGCACCTACCTCAGAAGCCCTCATGTGTGAATGTGGGTCCTAACACCCTGCTGGCCTGCACAGCATAAAGGGAAATGTTCCCTCTAGGCAAAGCCTCTGGGGAAAGAGAGCTGGGAGGAGGGGGACTAGGAAAGGGGGGCATTCTTACTGCTGGAAAACAAAAATGACTTCAACACACTTTCCCCACCCCCAGCTGGGTTTTATGTGCAAACCTGAAGTAAGGAAAAGGGGGAACTTCAATTCTGGAATTTGACGAGGGTCTGTACGGACGTAAGGCCCTCCAGGGGCTAAGCCAGAGATGGGAACATTGGGGGACGACTCCGCCAAGCCAGGGGTGGGGGTGGAACGGGCAGATGGATGGATGACGAAGGTTGAGAGAGAGCTGTGAGGATAACAGAGTTGCCGAAAGGCACGGCCAGGGATGCTGGACCTGCTGGCGCTGTCAGCCCCCAGCACCATCACCACCATCACCACACGGTGTCACTCTAGCACAGGATACCAGGGAGCCAGGCTCCCACAGCCTCCCTGCCCTCTCTTCCCCGCCCCCCACTCCTCTGGTCCGTTCGTTCAAGGGACCAGATTGTGGGCTTCCCGAGGCTGGATGGGGCTCGAGGGGAATCTGAAAGCCGGGGCTGAAACAGGTAGGGAACAGAGAACAGGAGAAAAAGAAGGAGTGAGAAGGGAAAAGAGAGGGAGAAGAAGAAAGGCTGGGACAGAGAGAAAAGACGGGACCTCACGGGTAGGCATTACCCTTCCCCGCTTTCTGATCACTGCCACTTGGATGGCACATGTGGCCTCCATCACCCTGGCTGACATCAATTCCTGGGTGGTTGCAAAAGCATCTTCTTCAGGCCGCCCCAGAAACTCCAAGTGATGGCCGCGGGATGGACTGGTGATTGAATTATTATGCCTGAGGAAATGACCATCAGCATTATGCTGATGGCATTTATTAAGCACCTACAAGCTTAGGAGATTGGACACAGTCCATGCCCAACAAAGGAATCGCAATCTTTCTTATCCCAATCAATCAATCAATGGTATTTATTGAATGCTCACTATGTGCAGGGCCCTGTATCGAGTGCTTGGGAGAGTACAATACAACAGACTTGGTAGATACAATCCCTGCCCTCAAGAGGTTTACAATCTATTGGGGCAGACAGACATTGAAATAAATTACATGTAGGGAAAGTAACCAAGAGTAAAGATAGAGAAGCAGTGTGGCCTCGTGGATAGTGGCCTGGGAGCCAGAAGGATCTGGTTCTAATCCCGGCTTCGCCACTTGTCTGCTGTGTGGCCCTGGGCAAGTCACTTCACTTCTCTGGGCCTCAGTTACCTCATTTGTAAAATGAGAATTAAGACTGTGAGCCCCCTGTGGGACACGGACTGTATCTAACCTGATTAATTTGTATCTACACCAGAGCCTAGAACAGTGCTTGGCACATAATAATAATAATGATGGTATTTGTTAAGCACTTACTATGTGCCAAGCACTGTTCTAAGCGCTGGGATAGATTCAAGGTAATCAGATTGTCCCACGTGGGGCTCACAGTCTTAATCCCCATTTTACAGATGAGGTAACTGAGGCCCAAAGAAGTTAAGTGACTTGCCCAAAGTCACACATCTGATAATTGGCAGAACCGGGATTAGAACCCATGAACTCTGTCTCCCAAGCCTGTGTTCTTTCCACGAAGCCATGCTGCTTCTCATGTAAGCGCTTAACAAGTACCTAAAAATAACAATAATAATGGCATTTGTTAAGTGCTTACTATGTGCCAGGCACTGTCCTAAGTGCTGGGGTGGACACGAGCAAATTGGTTTGGACACAGTCCCTGTTCATTCATTCATTCAATAGTATTTATTGAGCGCTTACTATGTGCAGAGCACTGTACTAAGCGCTTGGGATGAACAAGTCGGCAACAGATAGAGACAGTCCCTGCCCCTGTCCCACGTGGGGCTCACAGTCTCATTCCCCATTTTACAGATCAGGGAACTGAGTGCCAGAGAAGTGAAGTGACTTCCCCAAAGTCACACAGCAGACAAGTGGCAGAGCTGGTATTAGAATTCATGACTTTATGACTCCCAGGCTCGTGCTTTATCCACTACACCATGCTGCTTCTCATTATTGATGCCTGTCTCCCCTCCTCTATACTTTGAGCCCATTGTGGGCAGGGATGATGATGATGAAGATGATGATGATGATGATGATTACTGTCTCTTTATGGCTGTACTTAGTGCTGTACTTTCAAGCACTTAGTACAGTGTTCTGCACAAAGCAGGGGCTCAATAAATATGATTGAATGAATGAATTATTATTCGCTCATGTCTACCTTGGTGCTTAGTATAGTGCCTGGCACATGGTAGGTGCTTAAAAAATGTCATGTAAAAGATCATTAAAAGCTATAATAATATAATAATAATAAGATGTTGACATAAGTGTTGTTGGGGGGAATGGAGGAGTATCAAAGTGCTTAGAGGGTACAGTACCAAGTTCACAGGAGATGCAGAAGGGAGAATGAACAGGTTGGGGAAATGAAGGCTCAGTTGGGGAAGGATTCTTGAAGGAGATGAGATTTTAGGAGGATTTTGAAGGTGGAGAGAGTGGTGGTCTGTCGGATATTAAGAGGGAGGGATTTCCAGGCTATAGAGAGGATGTGGCGAGGGGTCAGTGGAAAGAGAGATGAGTGTGAGTAGGTTGACATTAGAGGAGTGAAGTGTATACGCAGGGTTAGAATGGGAGATTAGGAAACTGCAGTCCAAAAGCCACTCCCCCTCCCCACCCCCATCCAGGAGATCATCAAATCCCAGCTAGATGACTGTAACAGCCTCCTCATCGACCTCCGTGTCTCCAGTCTCTTCTCCCCTTTCACTGCTGATCCCCATGTTCACACCCTCCCGCCTACATGAAATCTCTCCCCCTTCACGTGGGATGCAGCGTGGCCTCATTCTTTCATTCAATTCAATCGTATTTATTGAGCACTTACTGTGTGCAGAGCACTGTACTAAGCGCTTGGAAAGTACAATTCAGTGGCCTTGTGGAAAGACCATGGGCCTGGGAGTCAGAGGACCTTTTTTATTGTATTTTATTATGGTATTTGATAAGTGCTTACTATGTGCCAGGCACTGTTCTAAGCACTGAGGTACATACAAGCTAATTAGTTTGGACACAGTCCATGTCCCATACGGGGCTTACAGTCTTAATCCCCATTGTACAGATGAGATAACTGAGGCACAGTGAAATGACTTGGCCAAGGTCTCACAGCAGACAAGTGGCAGAGCTGAGATTGGAACCCAGGTCCTCTGACTCCCAGGCCAGGGCTCTTTCCACTAGACCACACTGTTTGGTTCTAATTCGGACATTGCCACTTGTCTACTGTATGATTTGGGACATGTCACTTCACTTCTCTGTGCCTCAGTTTCCTCACCTGTTAAACGGAGATTTAATACCTCATCTCCCTCTTACTTAGACTCTGAGCCCTATGTGGGACCAGGACCATGTCTGAAGTGATTATCTTGTATCTGCCCCAGTGCTAAATACTGTGCTTGCTACATAGAAATGCTTATCAAAAACCACAATTAGTATCATTTTTATTATTATTTTCTGGCAGACCACAGCTCTCCCCATCTTCAAACCCTACTGAGATCACATCTCCTCCAGGAGGCCTTCTCTGACTAATCTCTCATCTCCCCACCCCTGCTCCCCACCCCATTGCCACTTCTGTCCTTCCGCGTCACCTCAGCACATCTCACAATCCGTGTTGCAATTAGGTACAAATCTCATTCATACCCTATAACTCATCCTATCTGTAATTTATTTAACAGTCTCCCCCACTAGATCATAAGCTCCTCAAATGTGTCTTCTAACTCTATTGTACTCTCCCAAGTGCTGAGTTTGGTGCTCTGCACCCAGTAGCCACACATGGCCTTTATCAGGCACTTACAGTGGGCTGAATTAGATACAAGGTTGGGAGATTGGACACAGTCCCTACCCCACACGGGGCTTACAATCTATCTTATCCCCATTTTCCAGGTGAAGGGACTGAGGCCCAGATAGGGGAAGTGACTGGTGCATAGTTGCCCAGCAGGCCAGTGGCCAAGCTGGGACTTGAACCTGTGTCTTCTGACTTCCGGTCTCATGCCCATTCCGCTAGGCTGCACTGCTTTAGTTGATTGACTCTGCTGCCCAGTTCATCTTTGTTAACTGTCACTCTGCACACATCTCCCCACTCCTCAAAGCCCTCCAGTGGTTGCCCGGGCCGCTTTGCCTAAAGCAGAAACTCCTGACCGTTGGTTTTAAGGCCCTCCGTCAGTTCTCTCTTTCCCGCAGGGGAACAGATGAGCTGGGTTGGTATGATGGAGGCCCAGTCCTGCCTGCCCACAACCCACAGGGGCCCTGGAGCTCCTGTGACAGTTGCATCATCCCTGCCAGTCCCCCAAGCGAGTCCTCGCAGAGTCTGATAAGACCACACGTCTCCACTTTTTTCCTTCAGCAAAACTGGCAGTCTGTGCCAAACACAAAACTGCTTTTAGAGACTGATTTGGAAATTGATCCAAGTGGAGGCCATGCCTAGGTGTCAAGGTGTACACGTAGGTACTGAGGGTGGCTGCTGGATGGATGCCACCTGGGAAGAGATGGGTGGGTAGAACTTAGTCGGGGAAGGCTTCTGAGTGGAGGTGGGATTTCGGGAGGGCTTGGACGGTGGGGACAGCTGGGGTCTGGCGGATGTGAAGGGGGAAGGATGTCCAGGCAGCGGGCATGGTGAGAAGCAGGGGGTCAGAAGTGGAAGTGGAAAAATCAAGAACGAGGCCAATGAGTACATAAGTGGGAGAGGAATGATGAGTGCAAACGAGCAGGGAGGGGGAGAAGTGAGTGGATAAATGGGAGGAAGAGAGCCCTCCACTCAGTGTCCCTAGAGATCCAGGTGAGGAAATAGTTTCTGGGATGGTGGCTCTATGGTACCATAAAGCTCTACGGGTAGGGCAGCTAGGTCCATTTCCCCTGAACCCACCCCTGGAGGCTGGGGCTCTCTAGGGAGGGTGAGGATTCAAAGAAAAACAATGGTGTAAGTGGTAGAATCGGGTATTCAGAGACTTCAAATCAGTTCCGCCCCTCCTTTGGCAAGTCTTCTTTCCAAAATGTTTTTCTAAGATGATTCTACCCCACCCCAAGGGAAGGCAATTCCCAACCCAGCCTCTCTCCCGAGGGGCTGCTTACCTGAGGTTGCTGAGTGGCTGTGGGTCTCTGAGGGGATGGGACCGGGGTCTTGGACAGCACTTGGTTCATTCTGCCCACCACCAGTTCTGTGATGAGCTGCCGGTCCTCTGCTTGGTGCTCTCCAATCAAAGGCATCGCACAGTCCATGACCTGTCCCAGGGAGAAGAAATGGGTTAATGACCATGGAGCAGGCCAACTGGGCAGGTGGGGCCAGGTCGAATGCCTTGTAAGGCACCCAGTAGGCAACCAGTCTGTGTTGAAAGATGGAGTGTGGACAAATTGGCCCAGAGCAAAGTGGTCAGCTTTGGCCCAGAAGGGACATCAAGACAGGCCCATCTGATGGAGGGCTGAGGGGCCACCTAGCTCGGGCAGATTAACACCCAGAGGCTCCGGTCCTGCTCTTTTCCATTTCCACAAGGGATGCAGACAGAAGAAAAAACTTCAACAGCAGCATTATTCATTCAATAGTATTTATTGAGCGCTTACTATGTGCAGAGCACTGTACTAAGCGCTTGGGATGAACAAGTCGGCAACAGATAGAGACAGTCCCTGCCGTTTGACGGGCTTACAGTCTAATCGGGGGAGACGGACAGACAAGAACAATGGCACTAAACAGCGTCAAGGGGAAGAACATCTCGTAAAAACAATGGCAACTAAATAGAATCAAGGCGATGTACAATTCATTAACAAAATAAATAGGGTAACGAAGATATATACAGTTGAGCGGACGGGTACAGTGCTGTGGGGATGGGAAGGGAGAGGTGGAGGAGCAGAGGGAAAAGGGGAAAATGAGGCTTTAGCTGCGGAGAGGTAAAGGGGGGATGGCAGAGGGAGTAGAGGGGGAAGAGGAGCTCAGTCTGGGAAGGCCTCTTGGAGGAGGTGATTAGTGAGTTAGAGTCCATTTAAGAAAGGACTTCCCAATCCCAGAGGGTAATTAAACTCTGGTCTAGGCTCTGATGGAAATTATGCACACTCCTTCCATGGAAATCTTTATAAGTGGGACACAGATGCTCAGCACAGACCCTCAGTGTTAATTCTGTGCTCCGTATCCAGCAGGGCCTTACTAGAGACCATTACTAGGACAAGGTACTCACCTGTCTCCTCTCTCTCCACCAAGTGTCTTGCACAGCTTCTGCTATCGCCATTCCATGGCCCCAACACCCCAACTGGCTTCTCACCTGTCTTCCAATCTCACATCTCCTTCTGGTTCCAGGGTCCTTCCAACTCAAAATATCCAACACTCAACTTCTCATCTTCCCTCCTAAACCTTGCCTTCTAACTTTCCCATCACAGTTGACAAGCCCTAAGCCCACAGTCTTGGTGTCATCTTTAATTCTGACTTTCAGTCTGTCTCAAAATCCTGCCAGTTCTTCCTCAACAACATTTACCAGATCTGCTCTTTCTTGTCCCCCTTAAGGCTACCTTCCTAGTCCAACCACTTGTCCACCCCGGTCTCCCAGACTCCAGCTTCTCCCTTCAGAATCAGTCTAACCTGTACTTTTCTGCCTGGACCATCTTGTTAAAATCTCTCCAGTCTTTGCTCTGGGTCAAGCAAAATCACCTGACCACTGACTTCAGGGCTGCTGAGAAGCAGCAGGGAGGTCAGGTGGAAAGAGTCTGGGCCTGGGAGTCAGAGGACCTGTGTATCACCCAGGTTCCACCACTTGTCTGCTGTATGTGACCTTGGATAAGTCACTTCACTTCTCTGGGCTTCAGTTTCCTCATCTTAACATGGGGATTCAATACCTATTCTCCCTCTCCTTCACACTGTGGGCCCCACATGGGACAGGGACCACATCTGATCTGCATATATACTGCACCTACTCCAGTGCTTTGTACATTGCACGGCACAGACTATGCACTTAACAAATACCACATTCCTCTGCCTTCATGGGACCATACATAAATTTTCTTTTGCTAAACTTGATTCTGAGAAATGGGATCATCACCATTCAACATGAGCTTTGCTATACTGGGTCAGACCAATCTTTCACCAGACCAGTATTTGGCTGATACAGGGGGCAATAGAAAGCTGGGGGAATTGTGTAAAGGTTGCCCCCTATGTACCTGACTCTCTGCTAGGGACCTAGCACAGACCATCTGACACCCCTGACTCTCCTCTCTCCATCCCTGACTTTGCCCCAGTGTCCCAGCACAGACCATTCAACACCCCCTAACTTTCATTTTTTTTCCCTGGTTGTCTGTAACGAGCTCTCCCCTTTCAGATTGTCAGCTAGGGACAGTGAGTTTCTGAATTGATGATGATGATGATGATGATGATATTTATTATGTCCTTACTGTGTGCCAAACCCCCCCTCAGGATCGCACCTGGAAAGTTTCCAGGACTCTACCAGCCTTGGCTGTGGGAGGGATAGTCAAGCAGAGGTATCCCCATTCCATTCTACACTTGGACAGTGGCTAGTGAGTGGAAGGCAATCAAGTCAAAACTCACCTTTGCTGGGCAGCAGTGCATGGGAGAGAGTCGAGGGTGGAGACCCAAGTTTACTGTGCGGAAGAAGGCAATGGTAAACCACTTCTGGATTTTTACCCAGAAAACTCTGTGGACACACTACCAGAACATCTGCAGATGGAGGGGTCATTCTGGGAGAGATGTGTCCATGGAATCGCTATGGGTTGGAGATGACTCGACAGCATAAGACAAGACAAATGTGCCAAACACTGTGCTAAGCACTGGGGTAAATCCACGATAATCAGATTGGACACAGTTCCTGTCCTTTCCAGGGTTGACAGTTTAAGGGGGAGGGAGAACAGGTACTGAATCCCCATTTGCAAGAGGAGAAAACAGAAGCCCAGAGAGATGCAGTGACTTGCCAGGCGCAGAGTTGATTCTAGAACCCAAGTCTTCCATCTCCCAGCCAGCCCTGGGCTCTCTCCACTAGGCCACACTCCACTTCCTTCCCAAGAATGATGATTTTAGTTCCTTTCTCTAGGACTGAGTACAGTGACCCTCACAGAATTAACCCTCAACAAATGCAATTATTAGAATTATTTTAAATCATTTCATTAAGGAAGAGGAGGGAGCCTAGGGTTGGGGGGAGGGGTGCTCAAACCCTAGAGGCTCAAGTTCTGCCATGACCCGCATCCACCTGGAGCTCTTTTTCCTCTCACTTCCCCCTCCCGAAGTTCTAGCCCTTACCTCAAAGATATAGTCCTTGCCATCTTTGCCATGCACGGCTTTGACTGCACAGATGTCCAAGCCTCCAAACATTTCTGAGCATGCATCCACCCACAGCTTGTATCTGTGAAGGCAAAAGGAAGTCCCTGGTCAAGCTGATTTCAATCTCAAATCTGTGGGTGCCAGACCTGCAGAACTATCACAAAATGTGCCCAAGCCAGGAACTCAGAAACATCAGGGTTGTGGGCAGGAATCTTGTCTATCAACTCTACTGTATTGTCCTTTCCCAAATGCTTAGTCCAGGGCTCTGCACAAAGTAAGCACTCAATAAAGGCCACTGATTGACTGACTGACTGTCAGGCTGCTGTGGCAAGTCTTGCCTTTCCCACAGCCTGGCCCATGAGAATTAGCCTGGGCAAGATCAGGGAGGGCCAGGAACAGAGACAAAGGGTGGCCAATGGAACCTCTTGGCCCTGATGGGAGAACAGCAAATGCTGGACCCCTTTTGCCCCAGTCTCTGTGACTCTTGACACCAGGAACCCAGAGCCACTCTGAGCTGAAGTCAGGTAACCGGGGCAGAGGCCAAGGGACAGAGACATTGCCTGCAGAACCTTCTCAGAGTGAGACAGATTGATTAGGCCTCTGGGGCAAGGATAGCAGCAGCAACAATGGCTAGCCTGCCCCTCCACTTCCCAGAGCCACCAAGAGGCCTGCCGGCTGACCAGAGCCCCCAGAGCCTTAGATGGACCCTGCTGCCAGTAAATGCTTCATCCATGTTAATGTTATTATTGCTAGGGTGATGGAGAGAACTGCTCTAATGAAAGACCCATCTCATTTTCTCCACTTCTTTCCAATCTTCCCCTCCCTCCCTTCTTCCCTACTCACTCTGTTCTTTCTTTGTATTGTTCACTGTCTCCCATTCACTTCCTCATCCTTCCTGACCTTTCTTTCTCTCTTTCTCTCTCTCTCTCCTTTTCCTTTTCTCTGTCTCCTCTAGCTCCTCTCTGAAGTCCCTAACAGGACACCGAGCAGAGTTTTCAGATCTTCTTTTTCCTCACCTATCAGACATCGCAATCTGTTCCAGCATTGCTGATCCAGTATTGGTCTTCCAATTTCCCGAGATGGAAGTCCTCCTGCAGAAATGACAGAAATGGCAAGAAGCAGTCAACAGGTGAGAGTGCAGTGGGAAGAGGAGTTGAACATCTGGTCCATTTGGATGGAAGGAAGTGGCCTTGTTTGTTCACCTATCTTTCCCTTCAGTGTCATCCTACAGGGTGAACGAGCAGACACTAAGGCCTCTCCGCCCCTATGCAGGGTTGCTTAAACTTGCTCTGTCTCGAATCTAGAGTCTATGTGACACACTGAGGATGGACCCTTATTTTTTAAGCCCAGACTCTACATTTCCCTCAGTTCTCCTCCGCTGGGGCTCGATCCAATACTTTTGCACCCAAAGTTGGCGAAATTCCCAGGGAAATATATATACGTCGGTGGCCACCCCTTTACATCCAGCATCCCTTTTTCCTAGGGTGACAACCGACATACAGAAAGTCACCAGTCACCAGACTTGCACCTCAGGCCTGGACCTTGACTGTGTTCCATTTCAGGCCCCAGTTCCATTTTGGTTCACCCATTAGGATCCAAGGAGTCCAGAGCAAATGGCGCTAGGCCAGATGAGCCTATGAAAACTTTCTATTTTAAAATAAAGATTAGCATAACCAACACTATAGATCCATCCCGCCAGAAATCCAAAGGTCCTTCTATCTCCAAACACTTGTCTGTCAGAGTTGCATCTTGGCACAATTATCAGTGTCCCAGATGGAAAAGCCACCCAGATTTTCTGGCAAATCAAAGGCTAAGCATGGCCTGGAGAGATTTCAGGGAACAATTCCAGTTAGAAATGACTAGAGTTTGTCCAATAAACATTTAGAGTTTTTCCTAAAGAAAATGCTATACAAGTTAGAAATGAACATTTTACTACTCACACCTTATTTAGGATGGCGAGATTTAGGGGCCCTGTGAGGGTTGGGGGCTCACAGTCCCTTCCAACACTAGAAACAATGGAGAGGTGTTCACAGACTGGTGGGAAAGTTTGCCCAAAAGAATCCTGTAAGGCAAGCCACCCATTTTGAGGTGAGCAGCACCAACCTAGCACATGCCTGGACTTGGGGAGACCTTTGGGGAGACTCCTTTTAACTGTCAATTTGTCTGGAAGACTGGGGGAAAATGCCCTTTTCCCAGACTCCCATTTATCAGCACATGCCTCTCCATACATCGCCAAAGGCAACAATACTGACAGTGAAGCCTGATCTGATCCATATGGGTGAGTGTGGCTGGCAGGCCAGAGCTACAAGGTTTGCTCCAAGCAGGGCTGGCCTCCGTTTTAACCACTGAGCTCTTGGCATCTCAATCTCCATTAAGCTCTTCTCTACTTGGGGAGAGGCACTCCTTTCCTGACAGCTCCCAGCCATGCTGGTTTCTCCACTTGCTACTCCGGTACCCTGCCATTGCCTGCTCTCCTCCCCGGGCCTGCCAAGTGGAGCAGTGTGGCCGGGAAGGTGTCTCCAATGGTGTGAAACTGACTGCGCTCCCTCCTTGGGGTGTTGGGCGTGGCCTCTCGGTGGCACTGGTGACCCTATTCCAGAAGCCAGATGTGTCTTCGGAGGTTGGTCCAGGCCTTAGCTAGAGAGGAGTTGGGACACCACCAGTTTTCTGAACCTTCAGCTTGGTATGAAGCTTGGTGCTCTGTTATCACCACATCTCTGTCAATCTTCCAGAAGCCATGCTGCCCTTTTTCGTTCTTTTATTCATTCATTCATTCAGTCGTATTTAATGAGCGCTTACTGAGTTCAGAGCACTGTACTAAGCGCTTGGGAAGTACAATTCAGCAATGAATAGAGACAATCCCTGCCCATAATGGCTGTCTTCTACTTCCTTGTCTAGTAAGCGCTTAACAAATATCATCTGTGTACTGATGTCAAAATAGAAAAATGTGGAGGAAGATCTTTGTGGGTAGGATTTCCCGGATATTGGCTTGGGATGGAAGCTTGGTTTTCTTCACGTTTATTCATATCCATTGGGCAGTGATTCAGCAAAGTGATTCATCACCTCCTGGTGTCGGTGCCTCGACAGCCTACCATCAGCACAGCGCAATTCCTGAATAACTGTCTCCAAGTCCAAGTCTTGGGACTGATGGTCCTGACTGTTCATGCTGAAGAGTTTCCCAGTGGATGGGAAGGGTATTTATTTGGACTCCAGCTTGAAGCTGCCTCATTGCATTCTCAAGCCTGGGGGCCTGGAATGGGCTAAATGGGAGCCGCTGATCAGCATGCAGTCCCACTTCACTCCAGTGGCGCCAAGGAAAGGGCTGGGGGCTGGGCTCCTTCCACCCTGACTGCACCAGTCATTCTGTGGTGGGGCAGACTAGGGAGCTCAGTGGATCACATGGGGTAGCCCAATTGGCTTTGCAATTCCCAGGGCCTGGGTCTGTTGGCTGTTGATGGGGTCAGGGGATTCTGAGGTTAGAGAAATCCCCCGGTTAGATGAAGTCCTTGCTGTCACTCCATGTACCTTTCCGGGATCCATCACCTTGCGAGGGAGAGGAGGCTGTCGCTGGACTGAGTTTTGGTCCGAAGCCACATTGTGATGCAGGAGGGTAGCTGGTGGGCGACGTCCCTCAGGCGGCCAGTCTGGAAGGATCCTAGTGGGAGTTCTGCCAGCAATGGAGGCAGCAAGAGACCCCGGAAATTTCTGCAGTTGGCTGGCTTGCTCAATCTCTTTCTCTCTCTCTCGTGCTCTCTCAGAAGCCAGTGATTTTGGCGGTGACTCTGAAGTTCGGCAGCCTTTCCTCAGGGTGCCACTCATGAAGGAAGAGCTGATGCAGGGGTCTGGGGAGCAGAGGCCCCCAACAGGTACCCTGGTCTCTGCAGGAATGTCACCCCATCCGGGGATCTTCCTGGCCTGGACTGCAGGAGTGAGTCAGAGCACCCAAGTCAGAGCAGAGGTCCTGCCTGGACATCTGGCTGGCCTCTCTCTAGACGCCAAAGGATCTCCTCTGCTTGATGATGGAAGACCAGTCCAGGAGTTCAGAATGCATTCTTGCCACTGGGGTAAGAATCCCCCTGGGCCGTCGTGAGGGTGGTGCCACCTGAACTGCTCAGAGGGGCTTTGGTCCGGTGCAGGTTTTTGAGTTCAAGCTGCATTTCCTGTTGCAGGTTTCCATTGGCCTCCACTTTTCTCTGATCCCAAGGAGCTGCGAGAGTGTCATGTGCAAGAGGGGAGGCCTCTCCAGAAGGTGGTGTGGCTGGTTTCTGTCTCCATGAGCTGGCCATCATCAGATAAGTCTAGTCTCACTCAATGCTTTTATATCAGTTCTGATTCTGGTTGCAGGCTGCCCACAAGAAGAAGTGGGGGGTGGCTGGGGGCGGGGGTGCATGTGCATGCATATGAGTGTGTCTGGAGTAAGCAGTTTATCCTTTCTTTAAAAAGGAAAGGAGAAAAGGGACTTTGAATAGTTGCTCCTGACCAGATAAGACCACACAACTGGACACCAATGCCCAGACTAGTCTTGGTTCATGCTTAGAGCCCGGAGAAAGGCCCAGGAAGTCAGGATCTGGGAAGAGCCAGGAGCAGTGAGGGAGGTGATGATGTAATAGCTGCTGGAGGATCCTGGGAAGAAAAGGCAAGGGGCCCTTCTTCTTCAAGGACCCTGGCCCAGGAGCGAGGCCAGAAGTGGAGGTACAGGGCAGGTGGGGTGAGCGGCAGGGGTTTGCAGTCTTCCAAGGTGGAACATGAAAGACCCCAGGGGCAGATGATGCAGGACTGGGGGTCCTGGGGGCCTGATTCATGTGTGTGTGTGTGTATATGTGTGTGTGAGAGAGAGAGAAAGAGGGAGGGAGGGAGAGGGAGAGGCCCAGCTCTGCTCTGTAGGGGAAGAGGCCAGGGGCTAGTGCCAGGTGCCACATGACCAGGGCAGCAGGGCATAGTAGCTGTAGCACTGGCAGTGGATGTGGCAGAGTAGAGTGAGAGGAATGTTATTTGCTGAGCACCTGCTTTGAGCCGAAGACTATTTTCTGTGCTGGGCCAAATCCACCCTGACTTCTGTCCTTCTGGGGGTTCCCAATCTCGGTGTGGCAGATACTGAGGACAAGCTGCAGACAGGGGGAGTCACTTCAATTACCAGCATCTGTAGCCAAGGTGGCAGCCAGGACAGGGACGAGTGAACAGCCCTCATGGGGGCAGAATCCCAGAGAAGTGGCCCTTCCACTGGAGTGGCCAGAAGGGAGAGCTGGTGGCCCTCTCTCAGGGGCCACCTGCTTGTGGGGAGGGGTACCTCTGTCAGAGAAGCCTTCATCCCTTTGCTTAAGCATGAGGCAGGCCAGCCTTCGTCTGGGATAGCTGCCACCCCAGACCCAAGTGCCGGGGATTGAGCCCGCTGGCTGGAGGAATGGGGGGGCAGAGGGGAGGGGAAGGGAGGGTGCTTCCAGGGAAGTCTATTCATGAGCAGCAGTTATGTTCTGTCTATTCCTGTCAGATGCTACCAGCCCCCATCCCTGCCACATCTTCTGAGAGCTCCAACATCGCTTTCCCGAGGGACTGTTGTTTCCTGCCTAGGGTCTGGCAGGGAGGCTAGTGCTGAGTCCTGGACACTAAACCCCCCAAAGCAGGTGACCATGAGGACTCCTTATTGCTTTACTTTTAAAACATTAGATAATTTGCTGCTCCCTCCCAGAGAGAGATTTGCAATGGCAGCCCAACACAGCTATACCCAGTGGGAAGGGCATAGCCCCAGACTCTACTCTGCCCCCCAGTTCCCACTGTTGGACCAACTCCAACCCAGGGCCTACCCACCTGCCTGGCCCTGGGACGTGGTCTCGAGTGGTAGCAGTGAGGGGCAGAGGGCAATTGGAGAACCGCCTCAAATGGTCCGGACCAGTCATCACGTGACTACATATAGACTGGTACTGATGGCAAAATTCACCCATCTGTGCGTATGTGACTGAAAAAGATCACCACAGAACCCACAGTCCCAACCATGCTGTGCACACACAAAAAAGCTGAGCTTTGTCGTGCTACCCCGTCGTTTGTTTCCAGTGACTTAGGCTGTTTCTGCTTTAGCCTTGTTTCTTGTTCCTGATGAAGCTTTAGCTCCAACAGATTACAGGGTGCTGGGCTGTTTTATCTGCAACAACTGACTTCTGGTTTTCAGCTGGGTTGCAGTATTGTCTGAGGCTTTGTTTTTCCGGCTTCTTAAAGCACTTCCTCCGCCCTTCTGGCTTTCAGGTTCTCTACTGCAGCTCACTGTAGAGCATGGGTTCGGATTGGTAGACTGCCAATCAATGGAGCGGGCAATGTGCTTTCAAAACATCCAAAGGTCCTGAGGAAGGTTGGCTGGTGAATGGCAGAAAAGTAAAGGAGAGACATTTCCCCAGAAGCCAAAGTGCTGTGACCCATGACCTTTTGGCACCACCACAGTAAGGGGTGTTCCTGGACGGAGCCAAATCCCCCTGAGTTCTCTTGGTCGGAGCGGAGAAAGATCTTGCGCCCTCTCTCTCTGTCAGTCTCTTCTGCCTGTCTGCCTGCCTGTCTCCTGGAGTTGGTGGAGTGAGAAGGTTTTCAATGGCCTCTGGGAAGGAGCTGGCTCCACATTGGTAAGAAGTCCACATCCCCTAATTGAGTTGGTGAGAAGACTGATTGGAGAAGTGGGTGTTGATGAAATATTTTGGAACTTAGTGGTGTAAATCTTCATTTCAGTGGCCTCTCCGATAAAAATGTTATGTGTCAGCAGACATGGATAATGGACTTCAGCAAGGTGCGGACTGCCTTCTGCCACTCATTCACCTACTGGGCCTAGCCACTGCAACCGTGTTGCAGTAAGCATAGCTTTGATGCCAGGAGCCTGGCTACATTCCAGGATTTTTGTTGTCTGTGATCCTGTCCTATCAATGATGGTGGCAGAACTGGTGGAGGAGCTGAACGTTGCGCCGGTGTGGGGGCCAGGTCTCCCAGCCGGAGAGAAGGCCGGGCAGCACTCCAGCCCGGGAGTTCGCGAGCTTAATCTGGAATCTGACACCATGCTGCTGCTTCTACCACACTCCAGTGGACAGTCTCCCTGAGGGTGGGCTGGCCATCTTGATTAGGTTTTCTACTTCAGGTGTCATCACCCTGCGATTATCTGACTGACCCCAAACTCTCACTTGCTTTGCCACGTCGCTTTTCCTACTGCCTCTAGGACAGCGCCAGACCCCACAAACTCGTGTGTCCAAAATTGAACTCATCCTCCTTCTGCCACAATGATAATAATAGTACTTGTTAAGCACTTACTATATGTCAAGTACTGTACTAAGCGCTGGAGTAGAAACAAGTTAATCAGGTTGGACACAGTCTCTGTCCCACAGGGGGCTCACAGTCTAAGTAGGAGGGAGAACAGGTACTAAATACCCATTTTACAGATGTGGAAACAGGCACAGAGAAGTCAAGTGATTTGCCTAAGGTCACACAGCAGGTAGAGCCGGGATTAGCACTCAGGTCCTCTAACTCCTAGGCCTATGCTCTTTCCACTAGGCCACTTTGCTTCCAAATCCTCTCCTCCTCCTAACTTTCCCATCACTCTTGAAAACACCACCATTCTCCTCACCTCTCAGCCAAGCCACAGTCTTTGATTTCTCCCTCTCTTTCAACTTGCAAATCCATTCAGTCACCAAATCCAGTCTTTTGTTCCTCCATGACACAATCAGAATCCACTCCTTCCTCTCCACCCAAACTGCTCCCACACTAGTCCAGGCACTTGTCCTATCCCACCATGCCTATTGTACTGAACTCCTCGCTGACCTCCCCGCCTCCAGCCTCTCCCCTTCTCAGAAGTAGCATGGTTTAGTTGAAAAAACACAGGACTGAGAGTCTGGCACTTGCCTGCTGTGCCACACCTCTGCCACTTGTCTGATGGTGATCTTGGGTAAATCATTTGACTCTCTGGGCCTCAGCTCCTCCTCTGTTAAATAGGGATTAAATAGCTGTTCTCCCACCCCTTTAGTTGTGCTATTTTAAGTGCAGAGGTGGTAGTTGGAAGGAAAGTACCTGGGAGAAGAAAAATCAATCAATCAAGATTAATTGGGGGGCAGGGGGATGGTTGTGGGGTCAACTTTACTGGGAAAGTTAGGGGGAAGAAAGGATTTGGATGGGAAGATGAAAAGTTCACTTCTGGACATGTGGAGTTTGAGGTGTCAGTGCAGAGATGTCCTGGAGATAGGAGAAGATGTGAAACTGCAGAAAAGGAGAGGAGTCCAGGGCTATCAAGATAGATTTGGGGGTCATCCATGTAGAATTGAAGCTGTGGGAGTGAATGAGCTCCAGGGGAAGGGGTATAGATGGAGAATAGAAGCAGAACCAGAACTGAGCCTTATGGGACCTTAACAGTTAGGAGGTGGGAGGCCAAAAAAGAAGGAGGAGAACTAGGAGAGACATGTGTCAGAAATACCAAAGTTAAATAGTATTTCTGGGAGAAGGGAGTAGTTCATGATGTCAAGACAACCAAGAGGTGGAAGAGGATTAGAACGGAGTCGAGTCTGCTGGATTTGGCCAGAAGGAGATCATTGTTGTCCTTTGAGAAGGCAGTTTCTGTAGAGTGAGGGAAACTGAAACCAGATTGTAGAGGGTCAAGAAGAGAGTTTGGGGAGAGGAAGCAGAGGCAGGACGCATAGACTAAGCCTACGAGGAGTTTACATAGGAATGGTAGGAGGGAGATGAGGTGATAGCTGCATGGAGAAGTGGAATCTGGAGAGCGCTTTGTTTAGAGAGGTGAGATGTGGGTGTGTTTGAAGGCAGAGGGGAAAGAGCCATCCTTGTCTATAATTGCATCATTGACCTATGTGCTGCCTAGGTAACAGCTTTCTGGGACAGGTTTTAGGACAGTGTTGCTAATCGTTGTTATGTGTAGGGTTTGGTTGGTGTGGGCTGATACATTACATCAGTTTGCTTCAGATTTATCATCAGTCTTTAGTACCAAGCTGACTGGGAGAAGCAGTTTACAATCAATCCCTTATGTGTCTTCCTGGGCGTGAGCCTCTAGGGCAGAGTCATGTGTGAATAGTAATTTTTGAATGACTGTTCCAAAGAATCTGGATGATGCTCCAAGTCTTTGGGGTTGGAAGCATTTCCCGGAGGGGTGGCGGCGTATTCTGACCCCTGCATCCGGGTCTCTCGTTGCATCCTCCTGCATGACTGTGGATTATCAGTTGAACAGCACCAGGCCCACCACCCCTCCCTGCTTTCCTCCATCGGCGGTAGGGAAAAGATGGCACGGGCTGGCTCTGACTCAGCCAGACATGCTACAGTGTGGTAGTCAAAACTCATTTCTGCTGTGCCACTTTGGGGTCCTGAGAGCGTTGGGTCAATGATCTTCATCAGTAGCCCATCCAGGAGTCCTCTGGCTAGGATGCTGAAGGTAATGTGATACCTCAATATTTGCCGTGATCTCGCCTTTCTTCTTGATGATGGTAATGATGGTGATAGCACTTCTGAGGTCTTGTAGAATCTTCTTGGTGGTCCAGGTGACAAGGAAGAGCTCATGGGGGTGTGTCAGCTGGGTGCCTCCTTGCCTCTGGGAGTTCTCTGCAGGTTTGTCATCAGGTCCCGGGGCTATGTCGTTATTCCCCAGTTCCAATGGCTGCGGTCAGAAGGATTCCTGGGCTCCAAAGGGCCTCATCTCCTGTGGCCAGAGGTGTGGGGGAGGGGAGCATGAAATGATGCGGGCACCGTCCCTCGGAGATTCCTTTCCTCGAGCCTATGATGGGGCCGGAGCTGCCTCTCCCATCCAGGGGTTCCTCAGTGGCAGGTGCCAGGCCGTGGGACATTTTGGGGGTGGCATGGAGGAGATGCTCCCAGTTGGATGGCAGTCTGCAGGGCCCTGGGCCTCTCCCGCTCTGGCACCCGCCACCTGCTGTGCCCGCCCTGTAACTCGAACCACCTGTCACGACATGGGCATCTGCAGGCCACGCTGCTGTCCCAGTCCTGGGTGGTTCCAAGGCCCCATAGGTGCAGTAGACGGTTGACAGAAAGCGGTTTGCAGAGTCCCTCATGCCCAGACAACCCTGGCGACGTGGACTGGCTGTGCCTGGAATCATGCCAGCTGCCTGATAGAGTGCAGTGTGGAGAAACAGCTGCCGGCTGCTTATGCTGGGGGTTAGAATTGAGGTTCCCCTTCTCACTGGGACTGCCTGATACTGCCCCAAAGTGCCTTATGGGTGACTCCTTTCTCCAGGAGTTTGGCCGCCCAGACGATTTGGAGGCCATTTTTTGGTGCAGCGGCCATGAGGACAAGCATTGAGTTTGGAGGGTGAGAGTGGGCAGCCCGTCCAGCCGGCCACTGCACTCCGACGCCTCCCCGAGGTTCCCATGCCGCTCTCGAATGCAATGGATGAGAGGGCGCCACCCCAGTCATGGGGGCAGCCAGGATGTTTTCCGTCAGCCTGGCAGGCAGAAGGTGGGGCTTGCAATTGCGAGATGGGGTTCGGCGCGGTCACTCGGTGAAGGTAGCCCACCGCTCTTGGGCTTGCTGATCCCAGGGGGCTCAACTGCTTTCTCTAGATGGGGGCCTCGCTACTAACTGGAAGGGGTTCAGTACAGAAATGCCAGTTGCGGTGAGTGGAGGGGCAGAAGGGAAAAAGGTAATTATGTGGGCAGGGGAACCACACTTACCCCAGAATCCCCCTTTCCTGGGCCAAGCCAGTGGAAGGACCTGGAGGTTGAAGAAAAAAGCAAACATAAAGATAGGGATGCCTTGCCTTGCTTGCTGCCCTCCTGCTGCTTGGAACTGGGTCCGGCCCCCAAGGTGGCTGCTTGGCCCTTCTGGGCCCAGGCCCACTCATCCAGCCCCTCCTCCCCAGCAAGAACCCCCAGGCCAGCCCCAGGTGAACACAAAGACCTGGCTCACGCTTCTCCACGTGAGCCAGGAGGCTATGAGCAGGGGAACCACACTTCCCCGGAAGCCCCCTTTACCTGGGGAGGAGAGAAGAAGGGGAGACGGGGTAGAGGTCAGGTAGAGAGCCTGAACCAGCTGGCCCCAGTCCTCAGGTGGATACTCACTTCTCCATTATGGGGATGGGATGGAGAAGGAGGAGGAGGAAGAAGAGGAGGAGGAGGAGGAGGAGAAGGAGGAGGAGGTGGTGGTGGTGGCAACTGGGCCTGGAGCTTCTTCTCCACTTGCTTCTGCTGAACAGTTTGGCTGGCAGGGCCTTACCAGGCTGCCAGTGGACCCAGCCAGCTTTGCTTTCCCCATTGCAGATTCTTTCTTCCCCCCGGGGTCTTGGGGGTCCTTGGAGTTCCTTGTCCCAGCTGCTCAAAGCCACAAGTCACCCCAAAGAGCCAAACCCTGGGCTTCCTCTTGGGGTCCCATCTACCTGACAGACCACCTCCCTGGGCAGAGAGTTCAGTTATGGGGCAGGGCAGCTCTGGCTGGGGTTTATGTCACTCAAAATCCCAGTCACAGAGATAATGATGGAGGGTCAGACAAGGTTAGGCCTAAGTTTAGTTTCATGGGCCTTGGGTCTGGGGGCAATGGACTGAGGCTGAGGGTTGGGACCTGGGGAATGGGGCTGGGGTTAGTGCTAGGGTTGAGCCTGAGGGCTTGGTTCCAAAGCAACCCTATGTTCCCCAACCCCATTCAGCCACTGCAATTTAGCTGTGGGCAGTTTGGGGAATGAGCAAAATCCCATGGCTGAGAATCATCTGGGACTTCCTTTAATAAAATCTTATTAGATGGGGCATCCTCCATATTCATTCATTCATTCATTCATTCACTTATCAGCATTTATCAAGCATCTACTGTGGGCCGAGCATTGTCCTAGGTGCTTAGAAGAGTGCAATATCAGTAAGAGACATGGTCCCCTCCCTCGAGGAATTTACAATCCAGTTTAATGTATATTCACTGCTGTGACACAGTCCAGTCTGGTTCTTGCACCCCATGGCAAATTTTGAACTCAAACACAACTAGCTCTTGATTATGCAGGACAGTAGCACAAGCCCAGAGAAGGGACAACAGCTGAGCACCCCAAAGTCCTTTTTGTTCACAACTTCAATCTCCTTTCCCAGCTAATCTCTCACTTAATTCAGTCAAAATGAGCAACACAAACTCTGAGTTTGAGTGGGGTGGAGGCCTGAAACCATCCCTGCCTTGGCCACACCTCCCTCTCCTTCCTTTCATTCCTCGTTCTCTCCCTCCTACCCTTCTTCCCTCCCTCCTTCTCATCCCCTCCCCCGTCCCTCCCCTCCCCTCTGCTCATGCTGGAAGCATCGATACACCTCTTCTCTCTCTTTCCCTAGCCAGGCCCCTGGGGCAGCCAGGGGAAAGCCAAAATCCAGGAAGGGGAGAAGAGAGGAGGGGAGGAAAGGGAGGAAAGTGGAAGCAAGCCGAGCAATTGAAAGGGACTGGAGGAAAAGGCTTCCCTCCCATCCTCTGAGGAGATGTTTTCCTTGCATTTTCTCCACCAAAGCCGAGGTTTTCTATTTATGAAGGAAACCCATCCGATCTCCCCAGATGTGGGCAAAGGCTTGGCAACTGGTGGCCCATGCTCACATGTAAGCCTTGTAGTTGTTCCCTATCTTCTGGATGCGGACGTCATACTTGGAATCCACGAAAGGTTCGGTGGTGGCGTAGGTCTGCGTCAGGGCCACCACGCTGGCGATATCCTGGAAGTCATAGTGGTTCTCCACCTTCACCTGTCCCCACCGCGGCAAGGATGGGAAGAGACAGCTTAGAGTTACACCAGCGCTAAAACACACAGAGTGCTGAAACCATCATTCAGCCACAAAAGTGTCATTCCACCTGTGGAATTTCCACTGCTTTCCTATGTCATCCTCACACCCTCCTCTCACAAACCCATCACTCCCCCCTACCCCTTAATTCCCAAGAAAACATGTGAACCCCATCTCCTCTTCCAGTCTACTGTCTGCTTCACATTAAACCTCCCAAATGTATTGTAGCTCCATGCCTGGGGGCCAGTGAGAATTTTCATAGGTAGTTTGGCTCTCCCCTGTCTGGGGCAAGGTGAGGAATGGGGCATTGTCTGAAACCAGGCCACTGGCCAGCCTAGGTCCTCTGCCGTAGTGTTAAAGGGTTGCAGCCCCCTTGGGCAGTGGGAAGGAGAGAAGGGAGGAGGATGTGGAGAGGAATGAGAAGGAGAGGGACCAAGTACACTTGCTTGGCATGGGGTGCTTCTCCGGGGGGTAGACAGATTAAGCTCCCCCCTCTAGATTGTAACCTCCTTGTGGGGTGGGAACATGTCTACCAACTCTCAAATTTGAGTCTTCCAAGTGCTTAGTCCAGAGCCCTGCACACAGTAAGTGTTGAATAAATACCACCGATTGGTTTGGAAGGGTTTTCAAACATGCATGGTTGGGATGGATTGCCTGGCACACTGCTTTGGTCTCAACTGCTCTAGTGGTCATGCCCGGAACATACAATAATAATGATTCTAGCACTGCCCTTCCAAGTGTCACTGGGCTTCGTTTTAGGGATGGTCACATGCTGGCTAGAGAGGTGGCTTGAAGGGGCAGGGAGAAAGGGAGGTGGGATCAGACCTGGGAGGAGAGAAGAAGGGGAAAGGACGGCAGTAGCAATGACTGCAAGAAGTATCAGCACCCACATACCACTCCTCCAAGGCTTGTGGGGCACCAGGAAGCTCCTCTCAGGGAGGGCTGAGTGTCGTGGGGATCAGCCAGGGAGGGGGAACCCAACAGGATGGTAAGAACACAGATTCCTGGGGTTGCTGAGCCCAAGGCCAGACGGTCAGTACTCTTACCTTGCCCATGCCCGAATGCGCGTGCCCGATCTTCACCACAACAGGGAAGGTTGGCAAGGTCAGCTAGTCAGAGAGGACAGAGGGAAATTTTTTAGCAAGTCCACATGGGATAGCTAGCTCCTTCCAATGGAGGGCCCCAAAGCTGCCACTCCCCGCAACCTGAATCCTAAACCCTACTCTGCTCCTATTTCCCTCCAAGAACCCTAATCCTCTCCTGGAATTTGGGAGGGGGTGACTTCATCAACTGGGGATATCTGCAGAATTCTGGTTTCCTGATTTTCCACCCTAGGTGGCTTCAAGCAGAGGATCTTACTTCCGGTGGCTTGTCCCAAAGCAGTGACCTTGGTTTTCCAACAAATCTCAGTCTGTAGATTGGAAAGCAGCCCCAAGGCACCAGTCGTATAAGAACACAGGCCGGGGAGGTTCAGGTGCGGGCGGTCTACTTTTTTTTCTGTCTCATCAGTGTCACTGGGAAATTACCTGCATCTTACACCTCCAAACCACAGCCCACCATGGGGCCGGAGAGACGGTTGCTCAGTGGCCGCTAGGTGCAAGGGGTTGGAGTGAGTGGCCTGGGCTCAGGCAGAGCAGCCTGCCGGAGGGCACCCCAGACCTGGTGCCAACCCCTTTCAGTCACTGAGTAAATGTTGGTTCAGAGTTCCCCAAGCCTCCACAGCCACTCATGAGGCCAGGAGCCACTAAGGCCCAAGGGCTCTGTTGGGGATTCAGGGGAGGGCTGAGTGCTGCATATTTTGGGGTTGTGGTGTTTAGTTTCATCTCTCCTTACATATCTGTTGCCAGGCCACTCTACTTGCGTCCCCTTCCCACCCCACCCCTCACTATAGTTTTAAAATGTGAGCCCCTGAGGGTCAGGGACCATGTCTGATTGCTCCCTGTGTACTCTTTCCCAGTACTTAGGACAGTGCTCTGCACACAGAAATCACTTAATACATACTATTATTACTGCCCAGCAGAAGAGTAACCAAAGAGGATGCCTACGCTCAGGTTGCACTTTTAGCTACCTTGTTCGACTGATTGCTTGGGCCAAGCCAAAACCAGAGGCAGTGGGTTGGTTCCCACATGTAGCTACTGCCGACTGCCCTCCTGATCTCCTTGAATCTCCAAGCATTCCTGAGAAGCAGGCAGGGGGAAGATAGTATCTTCTGAAGCCCAGAAAGTTTCAATGATTTATCCCAGGGCACCCAGCAGGCTGGGGCAGAGCTGGACCCAAAACCTGCTTTCCCTGACTTCCAGGCAGTACTCTGTTCTGCCCACTAGGCCATGCTCCCTCCCCACTGCTGCCCACTGGACATTGGATATGGGGATTCAATCCCCTGTTTCCACGCAGAAGGACTGGGCTGACCTGGGATCCAGGGGTGTGTGTGCATTGGGGGAGATCTTTAGCAGGTGGGCAGGAAGCAGGGTAACAACTCCAAGGCAGAGCTGCCATTTAAAGGCAGAGGTTTCTTGGATAGGTGCTGAGGGTGAGGAGTCCCAGCGTCTTCCCCAGGCAGGGTGGGGAGGACGGGGGGACTCTGCTGTGGATGTTCACGGCCCAGAAGCATAGCGGGCTGAGCAGACAGGGTGGGAGAGTTGCCAATATTCAGTCCTTCTCCAACCCTGGGTCCCCAGTCTAAAGAGAGGGAAGGAGGACAGGTATGGGATCCCCATTTTACAGAGGAGGAAACTGAGGTCCAGAGAAGTCAAGGGACTTGCCAAACAGCACACAGAAGCCAGGTGGCAGAACCAGCATTAGAATCTAGGTCTCCCAGCTCCCAGGCTTGGGCTCTTTCCACCAGGCCACACTACTTCTCGTGGAGCTCTGCCTGAGCAGGACAGAGCATGTGGGCACACGGGTGATGATGGCCACCTGTGGGCTTGATGTGCTTATTGGTCATCTCTCGGGCATGGGGTGGAGTCCTAATGGAACCACATTGTAGTGGGTTCCCCAGAAAATTAGGCACGCTCCAGTCAGCTGTGCTGCCCCACGGCACTCAAGCATGCTAGAAATGCCAGAGAAAAGTTGGGGATATTAGAAGGGGCATCCCCGATGATGAAAACGGAGGCCAGGCACCCTGGGTGCCCTGTTGGACCCAGGATGGCTGGTGGAGAGGGGCGGGGAGGAAAAGCCTGGCGGGACCTGGCATGGCTCCCCTTGTGTTCCAAGCCAGGATCTCTCCAGAGCGCCTACCATTTCCTTGTGATTGGGATAAAACGTCTGCTCGATGAGCGGGAACTTCTCAGCCCCCAGTGTCTTGTAGATGGACACCAGTTGGGCAAACTGTAAGAAAGAAGGCAGAAAATCCAACAGTGTTTAGAGTTGCCCGAAGCCCCAGTCGTGAGAGCCCCAGAGAGGTCAAGTGGGCAGGGGTGTGTGAGGAGCATGGGGAGTGTGGTTCCCCCCGCCCCCGGCCCCACCACCCTGATCACTGCACTCCACATAAGTCTTCCAGACCAGCACACTCCCACTTCCTGGCGAGAAGCTCCCAGATCCTGCTAAGGGGCTCCAAGGACCAGCACTGAGTGATTTCATTATCTAATCTGGACTCCGGGCTATGTAAGGCCCTAGCTGAGCACCAGCTTTGGAAAAATCTGTGGCCCGGTAGACACAGGGGAGAGTCAGAGCTGCACAAAGGCCTACATGCATCAGCCCCAAGTATGTGTCGCAGGACTACTGATGGGACTCTCCCAAACGGTTAGGATAGTGCTTGGCACACAGTAGGCGTTCAATAAATACAATTGAATGAATGAAACCACTGAAAGGCACAGCCCCAATTTGCTCCTGTAAACTTCCTCTGCTCAAGTAATGGCTTTTGTTAAGCATAGACTATGTACTAAGCACTGGAGTAGATTCAAGATAATTTGACCAGATTTGGTTCCAGCCCTACCCCTGCCTGGCTAGGACTCATCTAAGTGAGAGTTTTCAGACCTAAGGAACAAAGAGGGTGACAAGAACAACAATTTAAACATTCCCAGATAATAATGCAAAAAGAAGTTAAACATATGGTACAAGGCGGGGACAGGGGTTTATCCTAAGTTTGTGCCAGAGAAGAACGATCAATTAATAGCACTCTCTGAGCAACCACTCTGTGCAGAGCACATACTAAGTGTTCCAGTCAGTATAATAGCAGTACAGTTTCCCAGAGAAGTGGAAGTGCATTCTGACACCTGCATCCAGGTCTCATGTTGCATCCTCCATCATGACTGTGGAGAATCAATTGAACAGGGCCAGGCCCACCACGCCTCCCTGCTTTACTCTGTTAGCAATGAGGAATTGATTGGACAAGGCAGCCACGCCCCACTGAGGTAGTCTGTGAAGCTTAATGAGCTTTTCAAGGCAGCCAATTGGCCAAGGAATGTGCTGGTGGCGTTGAATGCTTGTGTATGGTCTTTGAAAACCACATAGCGATCTTGGTGGTACTCCCTGCCCCTTCTCTGCATCTGCTGAGCAGCAAAGATCCAGTCCGCTGCACCCCCTGTGATCTCGGGAGCGTTTGCTCAACGTTACTCTTCAGTAGCTGATCCCAGAGTCCCCTGGCTAGGATCTTGCCGGTAATGGAGAGTAACAGGATGCCTCAGTAACTGCCACAATCTGACTTTTCCCCTTTCTTCTTGAAGATGGTGATGATGATGATGGTATCTCCTCAGTGGTCTAGGTGTTGAGGAAGAGCTTCTGTAGGATCTAAAGCATGGTGTCTCTCTCTGCTTGGAGTGCTCAGGCGGTTTGTCATCAGATCCAGGTACTTTAATAACAATAAAATTGATATTTGCCAAACGCTATGGAAGATACAAGATAATCAGGTTTGACCTAGTCCCTGCCCCACACTGGGCTCACCATCTAAGTAGAAGGGAGAACACATATTTAATTCCCATTTTACAGATGAGAAAACTGAGGCACAGAGAAGTGATCTGTCCCAGGTTGCACAATAGGCAAGTGGCAGAGCTGGGATTAAAACCCAGGTCGTCCGACTCCCAGGGTCCTGCTTTTCCCACTAGGCCAAGCTGCTTCTCACTTTGCCATTTTTCCTGGTTCTAAAGGCTGCGGTGACAGCCTTGGGAGTTGAGTCACATGCTAGGTCTCAGTCCATTGGAAGGATTCCTGGGTTCGGAAGAGCCCCATCTCCCACGACTGGAGGCGTGGGAGAGGGGAGCGTGAAATGGCGTGGGCATCCGTCCCTCGGGGATTCCTTCCCTCATTGCCTGTGATGGGGCTGGAGCTGCCTTTGCCCTTCAGGGGTCCCACAGAGGCATGTACAGTAGTTGTAGTAGTAATAGTGGAAGTAAAAGTATTTATTGAACCTCTAATGGCTGCAAATGCACTGTACTAATAATTATTAAAGATAAACAGAATGAAAAAAAGCACTCCCTCTGCCCACAAATCAATGAGCTTACATCTAACAGGGGAGACAGGCTCAAAGACATTTACAAATAAAGCAGAACAAATAAATTATTGAACATTCAGTTGACCATTCACTCACTCACACACACACACACACACACACACAGAGTGATGTCGATGGGTGCCTATAAATGCATAAATCCTAGAGATGACTGGTGAGAACATACAACTGGGGGATGCTGGGACGTATTTAATGAAGACTTGTTGGAAGAGGTGGAATTTTAGGAGGGCTTTAAACACAGGGAGAACTATGGTATGGCAGATGTTGGCGGGGAAGAATGTATTTCCACAATGGGAACAGCACGAGTGAAGAGAAAGCCAGGAGAGTTTAGACCAAGTTACAGTAAGAAGGTTGGCTTGGGAGAAACAGAGAGACTTAGCTGGGGTGTCCTGAATGAAGAGAGCAGATATGTATGATGATGAAGAACCCTGGAGATGCAGCATGGTGGTCTAGTGGAAAGATCCTAGGCCTGGGAGTCAAGGGTTCTAATCAGGAAAAGCTCATCGGCAGAGGTGGGATGTTGGGAGGGCTTTGAATGTGCAGACAGCTGGGGTCTTACTTCTAGTGGTTGCCCATTCACCTCCACATCAAACAGAAACTCCTTGCCTTTGGCTTTAAAGCACTCAATCACCTTGCCCCCTCCTACCTTACCTCCCTCCTTTCCTACTATAACACAGCCCACACACATTTCATTCCTCTAATGCCAACCTACTCACTGCATCTCGATCTCCTCTGTCTCACCGCTGAACTCTAGCCCACATCCTGCTTCTGGGCTGGAACGCCCTCCCTCTCCATATGCGACTCTCCCCACCTTCAAAATCTTATTGAAAGCACATCTCCTCCAAAAGGCCTTCCCCGACTAAGCCCTCATTTCCTCTTCTCCCACTCCCTTCTGTGTCACCCTTGCACTTGGATTTATACCCTTTGTTCACCCCTCCCTCAGCCCCAAAGCACTTATATACATATCCATCATTCAATCAATCGTATTTATCGAGGGCTTACTGTGTGCAGAGCGCTATACTAAGTGCTTGGGAGAGTACGATATAACAGAGTTGGTAGACAGATTTCCTGCCCACAGTGAGTTCACATTCTAGAGGGAGAGACAGACAATATATACATATATATATAATAAATTATGGATCTGTACATAAGTACTGTGGGACTGAGGGAGGGGTGAATAAAGGGTGACACAGAAGGAAGTAAGAAAAGAGGAAATGAGGTTAGACAGGGCAGGCCTCTTGGAGGAAATGTACCTGCAATAAGGCTTTGATGGTAGAGAGAGTAATTTTCTGTCAGATATGAAAAGGGAGAGTGAGCCAGGCCAGAGAGGCAGGACGTGGGTGAGAGGTTGGTGACAAGACAGCTGTGATAGAGGTACAAGGAGTAGGTTGGCATTAGAGAAGGGGAAGCAGCATGGCACAGTTGATAAAGCAGGGGCCTGGGAGACAGACGGTCACAGGTTCTAATCTCGACTCTGCCACTTGTCTGCTATGTGGCCTTGGGCAAGTAACTTAACTTCTCTGTGCCTCGGTTATCTCATCTGTAAAATTGGGATTAGGACTGTATACGACCCAATACACATGTATCCACCCCATCACCTAGTATGGTGCTTGGCACATAAGTGTACAGGCTGGGTTGTAATAGGAAAACAGAGAGGTGAGGTAGGCAAGGGCCAGGTTCATTCATTCAATAGTATTTATTGAGCGCTTACTATGTGCAGAGCACTGTACTAAGCGCTTGGAATGAACAAGTCGGCAGCAGATAGAGACAGTCCCTGCCGTTTGACGGGCTTACGGTCTAATCGGGGGAGACGGACAGACGAGAACAATGGCAATAAATAGAGTCAAGGGGAAGAACATCTCGTAAAAACAATGGTAACTAAATAGAATCAAGGCGACGTACATTTCATTAACAAAATAAATAGGGTAATGAAAATATATACAGTTGAGCAGACGAGTACAGTGCTGAGGGGATGGGAAAGGAGAGGGGGAGGAGCAGAGGGAAATGGGGGGAAAAGAGGGTTAAGCTGCGGAGAGGTGAAGGGGGGGTGGTAGAGGGAGTAGAGGGAGAAGGGGAGCTCAGTCTGGGAAGGCCTCTTGGAGGAGGTGAGTTTTAAGTAGGGTTTTGAAGAGGGGAAGAAAATCAGTTTGGCGGAGGTGAGGAGGGAGGGCGTTCCGGGACCGCGGGAGGACGTGGCCCGGGGTCGACGGCGGGATGGGCGAGACCGAGGGACAGTGAGGAGGTGGGCGGCAGAAGAGCGGAGCGTGCGGGGTGGGCGGTAGAAAGAGAGAAGGGAGGAGAGGTAGGAAGGGGCAAGGTGATGTAGATCCTTGAAGCCTAGAGTGAGGAGTTTTTGTTTGGAGCGGAGGTTGATAGGCAACCACTGGAGATGTTTAAGAAGGGGAGTGACAGGCCCAGATCGTTTCTGCAGGAAGATGAGCCGGGCAGCGGAGTGAAGAATAGACTGGAGCGGGGCAAGAGAGGAGGAAGGGAGGTCAGAGAGAAGGCTGACACGGTAGTCTAGCCGGGATATAACGAGAGCCCGTAGCAGTAAGGTAGCCATTTGGGTGGAGAGGAAAGGGCGGATCTTGGCGATATTGTAAAGGTGAAACCGGCAGGTCTCGGTAACGGATAGGATGTGTGGGGTGAACGAGAGATACGAGTCAAGGATGACACCGAGATCGCGGGCCCGAGAGACGGGAAGGATGGTCGTGCCATCCACGGTGATAGGGAAGTCTGGGAGAGGACCGGGTTTGGGAGGGAAGATGAGGAGCTCAGTCTTGCTCATGTTGAGTTTTAGGTGGCGGGCCGACATCCAGGTGGAGACATCCTGGAGGCAGGAGGAGATGCGAGCCTGAAGGGAGGGGGAGAGGACGGGGCGGAGATGTAGATCTGCGTGTCATCTGCGTAGAGATGGTAGTCAAAGCCGTGAGAGCGAATGAGTTCACCAAGGGAGTGAGTGTAAATGGAGAACAGAAGAGGGCCAAGAACTGACCCTTGAGGAACTCCAACCATTAAAGGATGGGAGGGGGAGGAGGCGCCAGCGAAGGAGACCAAGAATGACCGGCCAGAGAGGTAAGAGGAGAACCGGGAGAGGACGGAGTCCGTGAAGCCAAGGTGAGATAAGGTGAGGAGGAGGGGATGGTCGACAATGTCAAAGGCAGCAGAGAGGTCAAGGAGGATTAGAATGGAGTAGGAGCCATTGGATTTGGCAAGAAGGAGGTCATGGGTGACCTTAGAGAGAGCAGTCTCGGTAGAGTGGAGGGGACGGAAGCCAGATTGGAGGGGGTCTAGGAGAGCACGCAGGTGACTGCGTGCTTTGAAGCCAATGGTAATGGTTGATGGGCAACCACTGCAAGTTCTTGAGGAGTGGGGAAATGTGGACTGATCATTTTTATAGAAAAATATGCCAGGCAGGGAGTGAAATGTGGACTGGAATGGGGAGAGACAGGCGGTGGGGGGAGGAGGGGGGGGTCAATCAGCAAAGAAGCTGCTACAGTAATCGAGGTGGGATCGGACAAGTGCTTAGAATAACTGAAACATGGGGATTAAGACTGTGAACGCTATGTGGGACAGGGACTGTGTCCAACCCAATTATCTTGTATCTACCCCAGCTCTTAGTAAGCACTTAACAAATATCATTATTATTAACGTGATTATTATTAAAGTTTGGGTGGAGAAGAAAGGGCATATTTTAGTGATATTGAGAAGGTTGAACTGACAGGATTTGCTCATAGATTTAATGTGTGTGTTGAATGAGAAAGATGAGTCAAGGATAACGCCAAGGTTATGGGCTTGTGAGACAGGAAGAATGGTGTTGCTGTGATGGGAAAGACAGGGAAAGGACAGGGTTTGGGTGGGAAGATAAGGAGTTCTCTTTTGGACTGGTTAAGTTTGAGGTGTCAGCAGGACATCCAATTAGAGATGTCTTGAAGGCAGAAGGAAAGGTGAGACTGCTGAGAGGCAGAGAAATCAGGGCTGGAGATGTAGATTTGGGAATCATCTACAAAGAGGTGGTAGTTGAAGCCATGGAAGCGAATGAGTTCTCCAAGGGAGTGGGTGTAGATGGAGAAGGGGGTTCAGAACTGAGCCTTGAGGGACCCCCACAGAGAATTGAGAGGCAGAGGAGGAGCTTGCGAAACAGACTGAGAATGAGCAGCCAGAGAGGGAGGAGGAGAATTAAATTCATTTCTATTAATGTCTGTCTCTCCCTCTAGATTGTAAGCCCCTTGTGGGCAGGGAACATGTCTACTACCTCTGTTCTAGTGTACTCTCCCAAGCACTGAGTAGAGTACTCTGTGCACAGTAAGCGCTCAGTAAATACGGTTGATAGATTGAGTTCTGAAAAAGGGAAATAGTGTGAGTGAGGGGAGGCGTTGGGAGAGTTGAGAACACAGTACGGCTAGAAGGTGGGAATGACAATTTTCCCATGTAGTTGATAAAGTCAATCAGTCAATTGGTGGAGTGGGAGCCAGTACATTTGGGAGTTGAAAGAAGGGGGCTGGAGGAACAGGTAGCAGGGCTGGATGGAGAGAGAAGGCAGGGGATGTCCTCTTGAGATTTATTCTTGACTTCTTTTAAAGGGCATAACTGGGGGAGAATGCTTGGGAGGAGGTATGTCCATGGGAAATGACGGACGAGCCTCAGTCTGGTCCCAAAGATGTTGCTATTTCAGACCTGCACGGAGGAACTGATGGTGGCAATGGTGGTTTGCCCAGTGCCACTTGTGTTCTTTCACCCCTGTCCGACAGGTGCCCGCTGGGGCCTGGAGGACCAGGACTCAGTAGACAGGCAGGGTTCCTGGAATAAAATTCACCACGCCCTTTAGGAGAGTTTTTCCGACCCCACAATCACCAAGTTTTCCAGGCCACACAGCTCACTGCCCTCCCTCTCTTGAGGGTTAACAACAGGCACCCGTTCTGTACACGACAGAGAACCAAGTTTCCTGGGGACCTCAGCAACTGGACAATTCTTCTTGGCACAAGCATCTCCCCACCTCCCCCGACCTCCTACCGCCCAGTTCCAACTGAATGGGAAAGTGAGAAATCAGCCTCTGTGATGCTCCAAATGGGAGAATGCAGGTGAAGGGCAACTGCCGGTCACATGAGCCATTTCATAGTCTTTTCTTGGACCCAAATGAAGATAAAACACAATGTTCTTCAAAGCTTTCCCATAAGCTTTCCCTTAAACCTTTGTACAGGAGCCATTCTCCAGAGAACAGCTGCCAGGATGTTCTTCCTGTTTTCTACTTCCAGGGCCAAAACCTGGAAGTAGTCCCCCAGGGAGGCAGGAAGCTCAAAGTCACGAATGAAAAGCCCTCCTCAAGGTCACTTTGGCAGAGGAATCGCTGAGTGTGTCTCTCCTCTGGCATCAGCCACCAGCATACTGAGAGAGAGAGAGTGTGGCCCGCTGCCCACTTTCCCCTGAGCACAAGCAAGTTTCCCAGAGGCATCGGCACAGAAGCAGAGGAGCAGGTGAGGGAAAAGCTGGCACAAAGCTCTTCTTCAGTTCTGTTGTTTTTCCAGGAGCAGCCACCGCCATCGCTGCCACCTCCCCCCACCCTCCCACCCGCCACCATCACTGTTGCAGCCACCTCAGCTAAAATGGCTCCTTCCAAGAGGCCCCCGGCACAGCTACTCTGACTGGGGCCCTGTCATACCCAAAACCTCTGGTCCAATTGGCCAGGTCTGGCTGTGCCCTGCTCCACAGTCCCTAGGCACTGCCCCCTCTAATAATATGCCAACAAGAGCCCCACTGTTTGTGCTCAGAGAAGCAGCAGATGGCCATGGTTTTCTCTCCCACTCCAACCCAGCCCACACACTTCACTCCCCTAACACCAACCTACTCACTGTCCCTCAATCTCATCTCTCTCGGCATCCATCCTTTGCTCACTCCTTCCCTCCTGCCTGGAACTCCCTCCTGTTTCATAGCCAACGGACAACCACTCTACCCATCTTCAGGGTCCTACTAAAATCCCATCTCCTCCAAGATGCCTTCCCTGAGTGACCACTCATCTACCCCAGCTACAGTGTCACTGATGCACTTTGAACCCTGAACCCCTTCATCAACCAGCACTTAAGTAAAAATCAATGAGTTTTATTTATTGAGCGCTTACTGTGTGCAGAGCATGGCACTAGGCACTTGGGAGATTACAATATAACAGAGCTGGTATATATCTTAAAACACCATTACTTCCCCCTACCTGTAATTTATTTGAGTACCTGTCTCTGCCACCAGTCTTTGAGCTCCTTGAGGGCAGAGATTGATTAAGCTTCCTAGCACAAGGTAAGCACTTAACAAATGCCATTTCATTATTATTATTATTGTCTACTAACTCTATTGTACACTCCCAAACACTTAGTACAGTGTTCTGCATAGAGCAAGCAAAGCACTCAGCAAACACCAATAATTAATGGATGGTTAGTGTCTTACTTGCATTTCAGAGGGAGAAAATGACAATCTCTCCCCTAGCTCAGAACTATTTCTAATAATACTGATGGCATTTGTTAAGGGTTTACTATGTGCCAAGCACCGTTCTAAGCACTGGGCACTGTTCTAAGTACTACCCGGCATCTTCCGACTGCCCTTTGACCAACTACTTCGACTTATGGGATTCATTTGGTGTGTATTCTGGGCCTCAGAAGCCTGGTATTTTCATCTTTCTAGCCCTCCTTCCTTGACCTCCCCCATGCCCCACAGACTGGGAGAATATGGTGATTCCTCTTTCCTCCCTATGCCCCCATCCTGCACACACTCCTAGGCCAGACCAATTGCCCTGGTCTCTGATGCGACTGTTGCACGGGGTCCAGTGTCCAGGACCCTCTACTCATGCTTCTACTCTTGTGACACCTTTGCCCACCCACTCATACATACAGATGCAACCTCAAACTTTGGTGTGCATGCATACATGCATACACAGGTAAGCACTCACACGCACGTCCTCCCAGGCAGCACCCTGCCCCGCCCTCTCACCCACCAGGGCCCTTCTCCCAGCCCAGACCTTTCCCCTGGCTTCCCCACCCCACTCCCAGGGGACTGACTCACCACCCAGGGCTTGTCACAGAAGTTGTAGATAGCCTCCAGGGAGTTGACACTGGGAATGCCGGCGTAGTGCATGCCGATGACCAGGCTGCGGTAGTCTTCATTCTCCGCCATGCCAAAGGAATGCTGCCTCACCAGCACAAAATCAGGCCTGAATGAGCTGGGAAGAGGGGCAGGATGAGCAGCTGCAAGCCACCCTGGGGGCTCTGCGTCCGCCGCGCCGAAGCCAGCTGATGGCCGGCTGGATGTGCCGGCTGGACATGTTAGCTGGTTGGCTGCTGGCTGGCCACTGGCTAGCTGGACATGCTTGCTGGCACTGAGGAGGAATGTCAGGTGTGCCAAGGGGCCGGACCCAAGCCAGAACAATGAGTTGTTGGTATTCCCAAATAAGGGAGGTTGCCGTGGGGGGTCTGGGAAGGAGCTGAAGCACTCTTCTCTGAAGATGCTTGAGGTGATGCTAGCGATAGAAGGGGGAAGGGGGGATTTCTCTCCAGTTAACGGATTAAGTTCCATTAAGTTCCATTGCTCTGACATGGCTGGTAGGGGCAGGACCAACAGTAAGAGCTATTGTGTGTGAGTGTGTGTGTGTGTGTGCGTGTGTGTGTGTGTGTCTGTCTGTGGGGTGAATGGGATCAAGTGGCTCTGGTCTATTTTTTCATTGCATTTGTTAAGTACTTACTATGTTCCAGGCACTGTTCTAAACACTGGGGAAGATACAAGATAATCAGAATGGACACAGTCCATGTCCCACATGAAGCTCACAGTCTTAATCCCCATTTTACAGATGAGGTAACTGAGGCACAGAGGAAGTGAAGTGACTTGCCCAAGGTCACACAGCAGACAAGTAGTGGAGCTGGGATTAGAACCCAGGTCCTCTGGCTCTCAGGCCTGTGCTCTTTGCATTAGGCTATGGTACTTCTCTATACTAATAAAAGAGAAGCAGCGTGGCGCAGTGGAAAGAGCATGGGCTTTGGAGTCAGGGCTCGTGAGTTCAAATCCCAGCTCTGCCACTTGTCAGCTGTGTGACTGTGGGCAAGTCACTTAACTTCTCTGTGCCTCAGTTCCCTCATCTGTAAAATAGGGATGAAGACTGTGAGCCCCACGTGGGACAACCTGATTCCCCTGTGTCTACCCCAGCGCTTAGAACAGTGCTCTGCACATAGTAAGCGCTTAACAAATACCAACATTATTATTACATTATTATTAAAAATAACAATAATAATAATAATAATAATTGTGGTATTTGTTAAGCACTTACTATGTGTCAAGCACTGTTCTAAGCGCTGGGGTAGATACAGGGTAGTCAGGTTGTCCCACGTGGGGCTCACAGTCTTAATCCCCATTTTACAGATGAGGTAACTGAGGCCCAGAGACGTTAAGTGACTTGCCCAAAGTCACACAGCTGACAAGTGGTGGAGGGGGGATTAGAACCCACGACATCTGACTCCCAAGCCCACGTTCTTGCCACTAAGCCACACTAGTTCAGCACAACACTGTCCTCCCAACCTTCAACCCAAGTGGCCACAGTTCAGGACTCAGGGTGGAGCCCCAAAGGCTGTTGCCAGTGTAGGTCTGCACCAGGGCCTCTGCAAGCCACCAAATGCCTCCACCCAATCCTTGGGGTTAGCCGAGGGGGCCTCTGGCCAGAAAGGACAAGGGTTTGCTGAGGATAGGAAAACCCACCCTCTTGCCGAGAAGGGGGGATCACCCCTCTGGGCCACATACCAGACTAGCATTAGCTGGGTGGGCATGGGAACCCAAGGCCCTATTCGCCTGTCTACCCACTGTAGGCCCAGAAGAATTTGCCATGTGGAACCCCTTCCCCCCAGAACAAGGGAGGACAAGATTAAGTTCCTCTCTAGAATGTATGCTCATTGTGGGTAGGGAATGTGTCTACCAACTCTGTTGCACTAAGTACAGTGATCTGCACACAGCGTTCAAAAAATGCCATTGGTAGATTGATTGATTGATTGACTATTTGAAGGGAGTGCACAGACTCTTGCAGTCAAACGGGGCTCCAAGACTCTGATGGATTAATGTGGCTGACCATGTCCCGATCCCCCAAGCTGGATTGGCCAAGTGGACCCCTCTGGGTGGGAGGGAACAGCTGGCTGAGTTCTTCCCTCCGAAAGCATTTTAAGCTCTTTGTCTCCTGCTCTGAGTCTCTAGGGACACCGCTAGCTCTTTACCTGCTGGCTACAAACACCTCTAGATCTAGCGCTGCCTGGTCAAGGCCCCCGCTGACCCTCCCCTGTTGGTTTTCCCCTCTACCTAGAGCCCTGAGCACCCTGGGGTGGGTGGGACTCACCGAACGACCTTGGTGTTGTTCCGGAGGACCTGCATGTCAACGGTGTAGGTGCCGTCTGCATGGGCCGTCAGGTTGAGTTCTGAAAATTCTGCCTGCAAAATAAGACGTGGCTGGTAAATCCACAGGCAGCTCTGCTTGGGTCCTCTGGGAATGGTTTTTCTCTCTCTATTCCCCCACCTCTGTTGCTTTCCACCCTCCCGTTCACTTTAGTTGTTCCATCTGTGATGCCCTTTTTTCTGCCTTTTTGGCCCTCCATCCTGGCCCATCCTGAGTCCCCCAAATTATGACCATTTCTATCCACTCAGTAGTCCACAACAGACCCTCACCATGGTGGGTGACATTTGCTGGGGGGCAGGTTTCCGATCAGATAGTGGAAGTGGGAGGAAGACCAAGAATAGAATGGGTCGGAACGTGGGTGTGATAGGATGGCCCAGCTGAATGAATCACTGAATGGGCAATGAGTCTCAAGTGTTGAGGATGGATGGAGCTCCAGAAGCACTAAGGGTGGCCCTGGGATTAATGCCACTTGTGGGTGTGCCAAATTCATTGGGAAAGCCTTCCTGGAAGAGGTGAAGATTCTTTTCCAGAAAGAAATAGTAGCTCAAAGCAGGAGAAAATGGAGTCTCCTGCTGGGAAATTCCCCATCTTCCATTGGTCACTGTGGCCCAAGGGAACTCCACCAGTGACATTAACAACAAAAATGTCCCCTGGCTGGGAGAAGTGGGGGGTGAGGGAATCACCCTGGGAGCCAGAGCGACCCCCACCACAGCAGGGAACTTCCACTTCTCATATTTTGTTTAATTGCATTTGTCAAGTACTACGTGCCAGGCACTGACCTAAGCGCTGGGGTAGTTACAAGCTAATCGGGATGGACACAGTCCAGGTCTCCAGGTCCCTTAATCTCCATTTCACAGATTAAGTATCTGAGGCACAGAGAAGTTATGTGACTTGCCCAAGGTCACACAGCAGACAAGTAGTGGAGCCTGGATTAGAACCCAAGGCCTTCTGAC
The DNA here is from genome assembly GCF_004115215.2 of Ornithorhynchus anatinus. Taxonomy (NCBI): domain Eukaryota; kingdom Metazoa; phylum Chordata; class Mammalia; order Monotremata; family Ornithorhynchidae; genus Ornithorhynchus; species Ornithorhynchus anatinus. The sequence continues at coordinate 830,645 of NW_024396943.1, read as the reverse complement.
TCCCAGGCCTGGGCTCTATCCTAGTGGCCATGCTCCTTCTCCATAAATTGCTTCCAGACTAAGGACTTCAGTCCAAGGAAGGGACTTGGGGCAATGAAAAGGCTGGAAACCATGTGGTTCCTATTTTTAATGGATCGGAGCTGACCACATCCAGAGTAAAACCAGGAAACAATCATGCAACGGCTGGCTGGGCTGAGGCCCTGTTGGCCCACTGCTTGCCCTTACTTACCTGTTCCACTTTGATGTCATATTCTCCAAGGATCTTCTTACCCCGAAAACACTTGGCCCTGGAAAAAAAAAGCACAACTGAGTTTCAATAGCAGACCAAATGGAGGAGAGAAGAAGGAAATAGAGCTGGAGAGCCCCTAGCATCTCTTCTTCAACAAGAGAAATCTGCCCAACCTTTTCAAATAGGAGAGAAATAGAATATCTAGCTAAAGTCCACCTCACACATTTAGGGTTGGTTTACTCTCTCCTTTTCTTCCCAGACAAAGCAAAAAGAGATGAGGGGTGGAGGGGAAGGGACCCACGATCTCTCTCTCATAGGAGACAATCTCCCCCAGTGGCCGATTCCAGACATGGCTGGACTTGCACATTCCATGCCGCAGAAGAAATGAAGAGATGGGCTCTTTGATTTTCAGGAAGCAGTGAGCTAAAACTCCGTGTGTTTTTTAAAATCGGTTCCCCCTGCTCGAGCAACCACTTAGTGAGACCAAAGCAGCTGATCTGGAAAATAAAGTGATGATGATGATGATGTTGGTATTTGTTAAGCGCTTATTATGTGCCAAGCACTGTTCTAAGCGCTGGGGTAGATACAGGGTCATCAGATTGTCCCACGTGAGGCTCACAGTTAATCCTCATTTTACAGACGAGGTAACTGAGGCACAGAGAAGTTAAATGACTTGCCCTTGGTCACACAGCTGACAGGTGGCAGAGCCGGGATTTGAACCCATAACCTCTGGCTCCCAAGCCCAGGCTCTTTCCACTGAGCCATGCATGGATTGTGTCTTTTCAGGGGACCCTGAAGCTCTGCTACAAGGTCCATGTGCTCTTTAAGAGTGTGTGTGTGTGTGTGTGTGTGCACGCTCGCATACGCATGCATGCGTGTGTCCATAGAATCTGTTCAACAATGAGATTTTCATCCATCTACTCTTCTATCACAATCATATTACAGGGCGTCCCTGGAAGGCACTGCAAATGATCGTGCAGGACTAACCTAACCTCCTCACGGTCCCTCGTTCTTGTCTGTCCCCCCGTCGACCCCTGGCCCATGTTCTCCCACTGACCTGGATTGCCCTCCTTCCTCACATCCACCAAATTAACTCTCTTCCCCTCTTCAAAACCCTATTGAGAGCCCACCTCCTCCAGGAGGCCTTCCCAGACTGAGCCCTCCCTTTCCCTCTGCTCCTCCTCCCCTCCCCATTCCCCCTATTTCCTCCCTCTGCTCCTCCCCCTTCCCCTCCCCACAGCACTTGTGCATATTTGAATATATTATTTATTACTCTATTTTGTTAATGATGTGTATATATCTATGATTCTATTTATCTTGATGGTATTTATGCCTGACGACTTGTTTTGTTTTGTTGTCTGTCTTCCCCGTTTAGACTGTGAGCCCGGTGTTTGGCAGGGATGGCGTCCATCTGTTGCTGAATTGTACATTCCAAGCACTTAGTACAGTGCTCTGCACACAGCAAGCGCTCAATAAATACAATGCAATGAATGAATAAGTATTGGCTAAGTTACAAAGATATCACTGCAATGTCTCTTTTATTGCTCGCTCAAATAAAGGTAAGTCAAGAGATAATTAACTTTCTCTGCTAGCAAAGATGGAATTGAAAGCTTCTGAGCTAAGATGCTATCAGTGGGCAGCCATTGACCATACTGTTCAATTCACACCCAGCAATGAAGTCAGCAAACACCCTCTTGGGGTGATATCAACTGTAAAGAGCTCATCCCCAGGCTACTTCAGATTGCAACCAACAACTACAGTGAGTTGGTTAGCTTCAAAGGAATGAAGAGTGCAAGCTGGGGTGGAGTGAGAGAAGGGAGCTCTGTGAGGGCAGGGATCGTTTCTAACCACTCCAATGTACTGTAGCCTACCAAGTCTTTAGTACTGTGCACTGCACACAGTCAGTACTCAGTAAATACCATTGATTGACAGTGTGCAATGGAGTGCCTTAAAGCCAATGGTCAGGATTTTCTGCGTGATGTAGAGAGGAATGGACAACCATCAGAGGTTTTTGAGGCATATAGAGATGGGCTCAGAACACACAATGTTATCTCCCCCAAGGGAGATCCAGAGTACTCAGAGACATCATCCACTTTAGTAGTCTCAGCAAGAGGCTAAACACTCCCCTAAATCCAGTTTTGCAGTAACTGACAATAGTTTGCTACAGGTATTTTTGTTGACTTGTTTGTTTTCTTAATGGTATTTGTTAAGGGTTTACTATAGCCCAGGCACCATACTAAGCACTGGGGTAGATTTAATAATAATGTTGGTGTTTGTTAAGCGCTTACTATGTGCAGAGCACTGTTCTAAGCGCTGGGGTAGACAGGGTAATCAGGTCCCACATGAGGCTCACAGTCTTAATCCCCATTTTACAGATGAGGTAACTGAGGCACAGAGAAGTTAAGTGACTTGCCCACAGTCACACAGGTGCCAAGTGGAAGAGCCGGGATTTGAACTCATGACCTCTGACTCCCAAGCCCGTGCTCTTTCCACTGAGCCATGCTGCTTCTAGATTTAAGATTTTTCCTTTTTTTTTATAATGGCATTTGTTAAGCACTCACTATATGTCAGGCACTGTACTAAGTGCTGAGGTAGATAGAAGTTAATCGGGTTGGGCACAGTCCATGTCCCACATGGGGCTCACAGTCTTAATCCCCATTTTACAAATGAGATAAATGAGGCACGGAGAAGTTAAGGGATTTGCCCAAGGTCACAAAGCAGACAAGTGGCAGAGAAGGGATTAGAACCAAGATCCTTGGGACTTCCAGGCCTATGCACTATCCACTAGGCCATGCTGCTTCTTATGAGATAATCGTACTGGACAAGGTCCCTGTCCCACATAGGGCTCACAGTCTTAGCTGTATTTTGCAGATGAGGTAACTGAGGCAGAGAGAAGTGAAGTGACTTGCCCAAGGTAACACAGCAGACATGTGGCAGAGCTTGGATTAGAACCCACGTCCTCTGACTCCCAGGCCCATGATCTTTCACTAGGCCATGCTGCTTCCAGTCAGATAAGGAATGCCCGGGCATTAGTCTCACCTAAGACAGCCTGGGCCTCTTTCTGGTTTTAGTTACTTCTATGGACTGCCCTAGAATAGTAGCCAAAATCAGATGGTAGCACCTATGCTCAGTTGCCTCACCCCAACTCAGCTCACCAGAAGACTGCCACTGGTGAACTGGATACCTGTCAGTCAGGTAGTCAGTTGCATTTATTGAGTGCTTACTGTGTGCAGACCACTATATAAGTGCTTGGGAGAGTACAGTACAACAATATAACAGACACATTCCCCCGCCCACAGCAAGCTCACAGTCTAGAGGGGAAGCCAGACAGTAACGTAATTAAATAAATTGCAGATATTTACATAAGTGTTGTGGTGCTGAGAGGGGGAGATGAACAAAGGGAGTAAGTCAGGGCGACACAGAAGAGAGTGGGAGAAGAGGAAATTGAGAGGCTAGTCAGGGAAGGCCTCTTGGAGGAGATGTCTCTTCAATAAGGCTTTGAAGTGAGGGACAGTAATTGTCTGTGGATATGAGGAGGGAGGGCGTTCCAGGCCAAAGGCAGGACGTGGGTGAGAGGTTGGTGGTGAGATAGATGAGAATGAGGTACAGTGAAAAGGTTGGCATTAGAGGACTGAAGTATGTGGTCTGGGTTGTAGTAGGAGAGTAGTGAGGTGAGGTAGGAGAGATAAAGGTGATTGAGTGCTTTAAAGCCAATGATCAGGAGTTTCTGTTTGATGCTGAGGTTGATGTGCAAACACTGGAGGTTCTTGCGGAGTGGGTCTGAAAATTTTCGTAGAAAAATGATTGGGGCAGCAGAGTGGAGTATGAACTGGAGCATGGGAGAGAGATGGGAGACTGGGAGGTCAGCAAGGAGGCTGATACAGTAATCAAGGTAGGTTAGGATAAGTGACTGGATTAATGTGGTAGCAGTTTGAATGGAGAGGAAAGAACAGATTTTAGTGACGTTGTGAAGGTCGAACCGACAGGATTTAGTGATGGATTGAATATGTGGATTGAATGAGAGAGAGGAGTCAAGGATAACGTCAAGGTTAGGAGCTTGTGAGACAGGAAGGATGATGGTGCTTGTGCTGCAGGACTTGTGGTATTAAAATAAATGACAGGAAAAACACTTATGCTAAGAAAGCAACCATTACATCATGGACCATCAGGATGCTACATGATGATGATCATCATCATCTTCATCATAAATGGTATTCATTGAGAGCTGTGTAAAGAGCACTGTACAAGGCCCTTGGGACAGTACAATACAACAGAGTTGGTAGACACGTTCCCTGCCCACAACAAATTTTCAATGTAGAGGGGGAGACAGACATTAATATAAATAATATATAATACATAATTTAAAGATATGTACATAAGAGCTGTAGCAGCATGGCTCAGTGGAAAGAGCACAGACTGGGGAGTCAGAGGTCACAGGTTCAAATCCTGCCTCTGTCGCTTGTCAGCTGTGTGACTTTGGGCAAATCACTTAACTTCTTTGTGCCTCAGTTACCTCATCTGTAAAATGGGCATTAAGATTATGAGCCGACGTGGGACAAACTGATCATCTTGTAACCTCCCCAGCGCTTAGAACAGTGCTTTGCATGTAGTAAGCGCTTAACAAATGCCATCATAATAATTATTATTATTATCATGGCTGAGGGTGGAGCAAATATCAAATGCCCAAAGTTCACAGATTCAAGTGCATAGATGACGCAGAAGGGAGACGGAACCAGGGAAAAGAGGGCTTCATCGGGGAAGGCCTCTTGGAAGCAGTGGTGATTTTAATAATGCTTTAAAGATGTGGAGAGTGGTAGACTGTCAGATATGAAGGGGGAGGGAGTTCCAGGTCAGAAGTAGGACATGGGCGAAGGATCAGTGGCAATATGGCCAATGAACTGTCATCGGCTTGCAAGAAGAATAGCCGCGATGGTTTGTGCGCCAGGCCAGTACAGAGTCAATGCCGCAGCACTAAGCAAGATTGGACGAGTGGAGGGAAGCTGTCTCCCAGAGACGGGCACAGGGAACACAGTCGCCCAGGGAGACCCTCCCTCTTTGGTACGGTGGGCATCTCAGGTCGGATCGGTGGTCAGGCCACTGCCTGTAGTGGGCCTTCATACCTCGGGGCAGGGGTATGGCTCTACACCCAAGCTCCAACCGGCACCTGTTGCCATGAAGAAAGAGAACCTTCTGGCAGAGATCGTGGCAAATTCACTGTGGGATGGGGCGGGGGGAGCGGGGGTAATGTTGGACAGACTGTACTGGGCAAGCTTGGCACTGGGGTTGGTAGCTAGGCCCCCTGCCTGGAGAAAGCGGTCAGGCCCCCCAGGATCAGCAAGCCCAAAAGCAGTGGGCTACATTCGCTGAGTGACCACGTCAAACCCCATCCCACAATCACAAGCCCCGCCTCCTGCCTGCCAGGCCAACAGAAAACATCCCAGCTGCCCCCACGACCAGGGTGGCGCCATCTCATCCACTGCATTTGAGGGCAGCACAGAGACTTTGGGGAGGTGTCGGAGCGCAGCGGATGGCTGGACCGGCTGCCCACTCTCACCCATCAAGCTCCAGCTTGCCTTCACAGCCCCTGGACCGAAATATGGTCTCCAAACTGCACAGGCAGCTAAACTCCCAGAGAAAGGAGTCACCCTCAAGGGACTCTGGGGCAGTGTCACAGCAGCCTTGGGGAGAGAGGGAAACCCAACTCCAACCCCCAGCACAAGTGGCCAGCGGCCGTTTGTACACGCTGCTCTCTACCAAGCATCCAGCAAGATGCCGGGCATGGCCAGCAGCTCACATTGACGGGGGTGTCTGGCCGAGGCACTTGGAGACGGAAAGTCCACTTGCAGAGAAACGTTCACAGCACCAACGGGGCCTCGGAACTCCCCGCGATTCAGACAGCAATACGGACCGCAGACACCCTCATTGTTATGGGTGGCTCGAGTTAAGGGGTAGGTGCAATGGGTGACAGGTGCCAGAGCAGAAGAGGCCCAGGCCCCAGCAGACTGCCACCCAATCAGGAGCTTCTCCTCCAGGCGGCCCCTGTTGCGTCTCACTGCCCGGGACCTAATGTTGGTATTTGTTAAGCGCTTACTATGTGCCGAGCACTGTTCTAAGCGCTGGGGTAGAGATAGGGGAATCAGGTTGTCCCACGTGGGGCTCACAGTCTTCATCCCCATTTTACAGATGAGGGAACTGAGGCACAGAGAAGTTAAGTGACTTGCCCACAGTCACACAGCCGACAAGTGGCAGAGCTGGGATTCGAACTCATGAGCCCTGACTCCAAAGCCCACGCTCTTTCCACGGGACTCCTGGATGGGGGAGGCGGCTCCAGCCCCATCCCAAGCAACGAGTGAAGGAATCCCCAAGGGACGGACGCCTGTGCCATTTCATAGTCCCCTCCCCCATGCCTCAGGCCACGGGAGGCAAGGCCCTTCTGAGCCCAGGAATCCTTCCAACTGGCCGAGACCTGGAACATGACCTAATCAATCAGTGGTATTTATTGAATGCTTACTGTGTGCAGAGTACTGTACTAAGCACTTGGAAGTCCAATACAACAGAGTTGGAAGACATTTTCCTTGCCCACAAAGAAATTACAGGTCTATAAGAGGAGACAGACATTAAAGTAAACTACAGATACAGACATAGGTGCTGTGGGGCTGGGAGTGGGGAATATCAAGTGCTTGAACATCAAGGGTACTGATCCAAATGCACAGTTGCCACAGAAGGGATAGGGAATTCATTCATTAATTCAATAGTATTTATTGAGCGCTTACTATGTGCAGAGCACCATACTAAGCACTTGGAACGTACAAATGGGTAACAGATATAGTCCCTGTCCTTTGAAGGGCTTACAGTCTAATCGGGGGAGACCGACAGACAAAAACAATAGCAATAAATAGAATCCAGGGGATGAACATCTCATTAAAACAATAGCAAATAAATAGAATCAAGGTGATGTACATCTCATTAACAAAATAAATAGGGTAATGAAGATATATACAGTTGAACGGACGAGTACAGTGCTGAGGGGAGGGGAATGGAGAGGGGGAGGAGCAGAGGGAAAGGGGGGGAAAGAGGGCTTAGCTGAGGGGAGGTGAAGGGGGGGCAGAGGGGGAGCAGAGGGAAAAGGGGGAACTCAGTCTGGGAAGGCCTCTTGGAGGAGGTGAGCTCTAAGTAGGGTTTTGAAGAGGGGAAGAGAATTAGTTTGGCGGAGGTGAGGAGGGAGGCCATTCCAGAACTGCGGGAGGATGTGGCCCAGGGGTCGACAACGGGATAGGTGAGAATGGGGGACGGTGAGGAGGTGGTTTAGTTGAGGAAGGCTTCTTGGAGATGTGGTTTTAATAAGGCTTTGATAGTGGAGAGAGTGGTGGTCTGTCATATATGAAGGAGGAGGATATTCCACGTCTAAGGGAAGATGTGGGCAGAAGGTTGGTGGCGAGATAGAGTGAATAAGTTGGCATCAGAGGAGTGAAGTGTGTGGACTGGGATGTAGTAGATTAGCAAAGTACGGTGGGTGGGGGGCAGCAGTGAACTGATTGAGTACTTTTAAGCCAATGGTAAAGAAATTCTGTTTGATGTGGAGCTGGATGGGCAACCACTGAAGGTTCCTGAGGAGTTGGGAGAAGTGGACTGAATTTTCTTTAGGAAAAGGATCTGGGTTGCAGAGTGAGCTGAGGACTGGAATGCAGAGAGACATTAGGCAGGGAGGTCATTGAGGAGGCTGATGCAGTAATCAACGAGGGATAAGTGCTTGAATCAGCACAGTAGCAGTATGGGTGGAGAGGAAAGGGTGGATTTTAGAGATGTGAAAGTAGAACTGACCAGGTTTGGTGACTGAATGTGTGGGTTGAATAGCAGAGATCAGTTGAGGATAGTGGCAAAGTTACAGGTTTGAGAGTCAGGGAAGGTAGTGGTGTTGTCTGCAGTGATGGAAAGGACATGGTTTGGGTGGACAGATGAGTTATGTTTAGGACATGTAAAGTTTAAGGTGTTGGCGTGACATCCAAGTAGAAATGTCCTGAAGGCAGGAGGAAATGCGAGACTGCAGAGACCGGGAGTTAGGGCTGGAGAGGTAGATTTGGAAATCATCCTTGTAGAGATGGAAATTGAAGCCATGGGACTGAATGAATTCTCCAAGGGAGTGAGTATAGATGGAGAATAGAAGGGGACCCAGAACTGAGCCTTGAGGGCCACCCATATTTAGGGGTGGGAGGTGGAGAAGGAGTTCATGAAAGAGACTGAGAATGAGTGGCCAGAGAGACAGGAGGAGAAGTAGGAGAGGACAGTGTCAATAAAGCCAATGTTAGGTAATGTTTCCAGGAGAAGGTGCTGGTCCACAGTGTCAAAAGCAGCTGAGAGGTTGTGGAGGATTAGGATGGAGTAGAGACCACTGGATTTAGCAAGAATGTGTTCATCAGTGACCTTAGAGAGGCGGTTTTCATGGAGCGAAGGGGATGGGAGCCCATTTGGAGGGGATCAAGGAGAGAATTGGAGGAGAAAAGGTGGAATCAGGGAGTGTAAAGAACTTACTTGAGAAGTTTGGAGAGGAATGGTAGGAGGGAGATAGGGCCTCAAAGTGGTGAAGTGGCAGTTTGGGCAATTATAGGAGGTGGGGAATGAGAGGTTAATTAGGGAAGGCCTGAACTATTGTTTAATCTTCATTAATGTAATTGGAAGCATAACCTCACAATGTTAGGCATCACAGTGTACCTTTGGAGTGGGGTAATAATAATAATAATGGTATTTGTTAAGTGCTTACTATGTACCAGGTACTGTCCTAAGTGCTGGGGTAGATACAAGGTAATCAGGCTGTCTCACGTGGGGCTCACAGTCTTCATCCCCATTTTACAGATGAGGGAACTGAGGCACAGAAAAGTTAAGTGGCTTGACCAAAGTCACACAGCAGACAAGTGGCAGAGCTGGGATTGAAAACCACATCCTCTGACTCCCAAGCCTGTGCTCTTTCCACTAAGCCATGCTGCTTCTCTGCCTTGGGGTAGTTGTACAGTGGGGTGGTAAGGTATCAAATAACGGCTCTGCCCCCATGTTGTAAGGATTGTGGCTTGCCATAACTTGGGGTATGCCCACAGCAGTCATAAAAGCATTCAGTGCTGTGTCCGTACTGGAACGGCCATCCTTTCTCCTACCTAACGTGCTGCCAAAGCTGCCATCAGTACTGTAGTGGCTGCCGATCCCATGACCACGAGGGTCTCCCCCAATCTGACCCCCAAGTGGGAGGGGTGGAAGGATCGTGGGTCTCTACATATAGCCTCCTAAAGTCTTTTGGAGGCAGGGGGTGGGTGACCAGGATTGGACCATCGCCATTTACAACTGGGTTGAGTCATCTTACTAGAAGAATATCATTAACCATCAGGGAGCAGAGTAAATATTTCTGCTTTCTTCCAACATTTTCCATGGAAAGTTCCTCAAGCCTCATTTGAAATGGAACAAAGCTCAGCTGTCCTCCATCCAACTCACCTGTCACAGAAAGGCTTCTTTAAAAGAAGTAGTCGTAATAGTAGGAAGAGAAGGAGTAAGTAATGATGCCTAGTGGAAAGAGCATGGGTCTGGAAGTCAGGGGACCTAGGTTCTAATCCCAGCTTCACTACTTCTCACATGTGTGACCTTGGATAAGGCACTTAACTTCTCTGGGCCTCAGTTTCCTCCTCTGAAAAATGAGGATTCAATACCTAATAATGTTGGTATTTGTTAAGCGCTTACTATGTGCAGAGCACTGTTCTAAGCGCTGGGGTAGACACAGGGGAATCAGGTTGTCCCACGTGGGGCTCACAGTCTTAATCCCCATTTTACAGATGAGGGAACTGAGGCACAGAGAAGTTAAGTGACTTGCCCACAGTCACACAGCAATACCTGTTCTCCCTCCCCCTTAGACTGTGAGCCCCATGTGGGACAGGGACTGTCTGACCTGATTTTACAGGGTCCAACTCATGCAGAATCGATTTGCCTAAATGAGAGAAAGTGAAGAGGGGGAGGAGGATGGGGGGAGGGGAACAGGGATGGGGAGAGTACAGGGGGGAGAGAAAGAGAGGGTGGGGCGAGGAGTAATAGACCCCTAATTTCTCAGCCAATAAAACCTGAAAACATTTTCTCCATATCCTATTATCTTGTCCCTTCGTTGCTCAGATTATTTGCCTGTTTAGTGCTGGACAGATCATTTCAGCAGATTCTAGCATTTCCCTTCTCTATATACAAATCTCCCCTTTCCGGGACACACAGCCACAAGATCCATTTCGGCAGGAACAAGGTGTCCTGCAAAGGAGTCCCTCCCATATGTGTGGGAAAGTTGGACCACAGTGTGCTGAAGGGGCCACCCCAAGGGGAACCCTTAGATGGGAGCCCACCGGCCCTGATGAGGTCAAGACCCATCCCAGTTCTGTAAAAAATAAACCAACACTGAACCCAGTATACACTCTCCGTCCTGGACAGAATGCCAAGATAGATGTGCTTTCTGCCTACCCTAAAAATATCTATTACGTCTGTGCTATCAATTTCCCTTGATTGTACCATTATCTTAACAAGTATAACAGCTGAGTGCGTGTCTAATAGCCTGCAACCTCCCAGAAGTCCACGTAATGAATTATCTCCTGTAATTGCTAAGATGACTTAAAATGGTGATGATGGTGGCATCTCTGAGGTCTTGTGGAGTTGTCTTGGTGGTCCAGATGATGAGGAGGAGTTCACAGAGGGGGTTCAGTAGGATGCCCCCTCCCCACTGGGAGATCTCAGGAGGTTTGTTGTTGTGTCCCGGGGCTGTGCCATTTTTCCCCAGCTCCGAAGGCTGTGGTGACAGCCTCGAGACTTGGGTCACGTGCCAGATCTCGGCCCATTGGAAGGATTCCTGGGCTCAGAAAGGCCTCGTCTCCCATGGCTGGAGATGTGGGGGAGGGAAGCATGAAATGGGGCTGGCATCCATCCCTCAGGGATTCCTTCCCTCATGGCCCGTAATGGGGCAGGAACCGCTTATCCCGTCCAGGGGTCCTTCAGTGGCCGGTCCCAGGCCATAGGACATGTCAGGGGCGGTGTGGAGGAGAAACATCCGGTTGGGTGGCGGTCTGCAGGGCCCTGGGCCTCTCCAGCTCTGGCACCCATCACTCACCATGCCCACCCCTTAACGCAAGCTGCCCATCATGCTGTGGGCATCTGTACAAATGTACATACACATACATACACAGACATTCATATAGCTGCCCTTTCTGCACTAACAGTAAAATTCATGTGTGTGTGTATGTCTGGAAAGGCCAATGCTGGGCCCATTAGGAACACATCAGTCCAAACCAGTGTAATTTTTTTTGATAATCCACTGCCACCCACTGGTACAATGAGACAAATGCCTTCAGCACTACAGAGTTAGGCCAGACTCAAATCACAGAACAGCAAAACACATACACTATGCTCCCTGGCATCAAAGTAACAACAAAATACTTGGGATTGATTGAGATTTTCCTGCAAATTGTCAGCTTTACAGGGTCCAACTGAGCACCATTAAGATGCAATCTCTTTGGGTCTTGGAGATGAATATTTTCACTCTTCAATCAATCAGTGGCATTTATTGAGTGCTTACTATTTGTAGAGCATTGGACTAAGTGCTTGGGAGAATATAGTACAACCTGCCCCACGTGGGACAACCTGATTACCCTGTATCTATTCCATCACTCAGAACAATGCTTGGCACATAGTAAGTGCTTAGCAAATATCATCATTATTATTACCTTTGCCCACAAAGAGCAAATAATCTAGACAGGGAGACAGACATTGATATAAATAATTTAAAATATATAATTTAAAGATATAGACTCCTCCCTTTCATCCTTATGAAGCTTCTATTTGATAAGATCCTCTCCTTTTCTGATTTCAGTATGCCACTAGGCCATGCTGGCTATTATAGTTATTATCCTACATTAGAGCAGTACCTTAAACCCTGAGATTCTTTACAAAGCCACCCTTCAGGGTCATGGGCAAGAACTCTTTTGGAGTTTTCCTGTTTTCCAGCCATAATTCCTGCCCTGAAAATTGTGATGGACTACCAAGATGATGATGATGATGTGATGCACTTATTTTAGCCTCGTCCACTGGAAGAAGTGAGTTCCCACGGATTTTCACTAGATCATCACACATTCTGCTTGCATTTTCCCAGAGGGCAAACCTGAATCCTGATTTCCAGAATGACTGAAACTCATTCCATTCCTGCAAGGCACTGGAGATTCCTGCATCCCTCCTACCCTCCTCACCCTAACTGGATGATGAAATGGTCCATCCCATTCTCATGTCTTCAGGTGAACCACTTGAGGTGAGGATTGGGACCCGCTCTGGCCTGGCCCTGGCAGCAGTGAATTCAATGAATCAGGGGGAACCAAAGGGGATTAGAATTAGCCTTCCTGTGTGTGTGTGGTCGGGGGGGAGAGGGCAGGGATGGCACACTTGAATGAGTGTAAGCTTCCCAAATGCCTAGTACAGTCCTCTGTATTCGGTAGCTGTCCAGTGCAACCCAGTACTACTGAGAGTTGGGATGGTGAGTGAGTTGCTTTGAATCCTAGATCCCTAGGGATGCCTAAAGTTCCAGAGGCTCAAGAATCTGATCACTAAAGTGCCAAAGTTAAAATAAAAATCTAATTTTTCAAGGAAAAGTCAGCTCCTCTGCTTCTTATTGCTTTAGCCACCCTGGCAAGCTTGTTCTCTCTGTCTAGGTATTGATGGTATTGATGTCTGTCTGCTTGCTTTGTTTTGCTGTCTGTCTCACCCTTTTAGACTGTGAGCCCGTTGTTGGGCAGGGATTGTCTCTATCTGTTGCCAAACTGTACATTCCAAGCACTTAGTACAGTGCTCTGCACACAGTAAGTGCTCAATAAATATGACTGAATGAATGAATGAATGTCAGTCAATTGTATTTAATGAGCACTTAGTGTGTGCAGAATACTGTACTATGCACTTGGGAGAGTACAATACAACAATGCAACAGACATTCCCTGCCCACAACGAGCTCACAGTCTAGAAGGGAAGACAGACATTAACATAAATAAATTACAGGTATGTATAAAAGTGCTGTGGGCCTGGTAGGGAGGATGAATAAGGGGAGCAAGTCAAGGCAATGCAGAGGGGAGTGGGAGAATAGGACAGGAGGGCTTAGTCAGGGAAGGCCTCTTGAAGGAGATGTGTCTTCAGTAAGGCTTCGAAGGTTGGCAGGGGGAGTAATTTTCTGCCGGATATGAAGAGGGAGGGCGTTCCTGGCCAAAGGCAGGACATGGGTGAGAGGCTGGCGGTAACAGAAGTGATCAAGGTTGGCATTAGAGGAGTGAAGTGTGCAGGCTGGGCTGTAGTAGGAGAGTAGAGAGGTGAGGTAGGATGGCAAGGTGATTGAGTGCTTTAAAGCCAGGGGTAAAGAGTTTCTGCTTGATACGGAGGTGGATGGACAACTACTGGAGGTTCTTGAGGGGTGGGGAACATGGCCTGAATGTTTTTGTAGAAAAATGATCCAGGCACAGGATGAAAGATGGACTGGAGTGGGAAGAGATGGGGCAGAGAGGTCCACAAGGAGGCTGATAGAGTAATCAAGGAAAGATAGGATAAATGCTTGGATTAATGTGGTAACAGTTTGGATGGAGAGGAAAGGACAGATTTTTTTGATGTTGTGAAGGTCGAACCAACAGGATTTAATGATAGATTGAATATGTGGCAGCTCAGATGTTCACAGACTGCCCCCTAACGTAGGAAATCCACTCCTTTCCTCCTTTCTTTCCCAGATTCAGCCACCTGACTCTGCCTCTGCATGGGATTCTGAATCATGGGCATATCACAGATGCCATGAGAGGGAAAAAAAACAGCAATCACTAGTGTTTGGGGGGCCCCTACGAAGTGCAGAGAGCTAAGCTGGGTGCCTCATGGGAAGAGAGTGCTGGACTGGGCTGAGAGCTTGAGAGAGTACCATAGGGGTAGAAGACACGGTCCCTGCCTTTAAGGATCTTGCCCTCTAATGATGGAGACAGACATAAAGTGATTACAGATACAGATAGGAGGATGAAGAGAATGGGAAGAGGGATATGTGGAAAAGTACGAGGTTTAACAGCAGGGTATGTAAACTAATGAACCTTGCTGTTGGTCCAGGGGAAAGAGCTTGTCTCTGGGAATCAGGAAGAGCTAGGTTCTAGGCCCGGTTCTGCCTGCTTCAGCTGTACCATCAGGGAAGGAATCTTTCCAGCCAGAGAACAACCTAGGGTATCTTACCAGGTGGGCAAGTCCAAGAGGAATCCTGAAATCAGCTGACTATTGTGGGTGGCAAAGACTGCAGAAGCAAACAAGAGAAGCAGCGTGGCTCAGTGGAAAGAGCATGGACTTTGGAGTCAGAGATCATGGGTTCAAATCCCGGCTCGGCCGTTTGTCAGCTGTGTGACTTTGGGCAAGTCACTTAACTTCTCTGTGCCTCAGTTCCCTCATCTGTAAAATGGGGATTAAGACTGTGAGCCCCACGTGGGACAACCTGATTCCCTTGTGTCTACCCCAGCGCTTAGAACAGTGCTCGGCACATAGTAAGCGCTTAACAAATACCAACATTATTATTATTATTAAACAATCCATCAGTGGTATTTATTGAGTGCTTACTGTGTGCAGAGCATTGTACTATATTAAGTGCTTGGGAGAGTACAGTACAACAGAATAGGTAGACACTACCCCTCACAGGACTTACAGTCTAGTGGAGGAGACAAAAATTAAAATCAATTACAGAGAGGTTAAACGGCAGAGTATTTATGAACATAAATGCTGTGGGGCTGAGCATGTGGTGAATGTCAAATTGCTTAAGGGGTACAGGCCCAAGTACACAAATGACTCATAGGGCAGGGCGACGGGGTAGGGAAAGGAGGGGTTTGTCAAGGAAGGCTTCTTGGAGGAGATGTGATTTTAGTAGTGCTTTGAAGATGGGGCAGAATGTCATTTTCACATATGAAGGGGTAAGGAGTTCCAGGCCAAAGGGAGGATGTGAGCCAGGGGTTAGGGGTAAGAGAGAGGAGATTGAGCTACAATAAGAAGGTTGATGATAGAGGAATGAAGTATGCAGGCTGGGTTGTAGTGGGAGATGAGTGAGGTTAGGTAGGAGGGAGAGAACTAATTGGGTGCCTTAAAGCCAGTGGTAAGGAGCTTCTTTTTGCTTTCAAACATGCCTATGTCTCCCCTATCCTACAAAACCCCTTCCTTGACCCCACAGCTTCCTCCAGTTATCACCCCATCTCCCATTTACCATTCCTCTCCAAACTTCTTGAGCAAGTTGTCTACACCCTCTGTCTCAAATTCCTCTCCCCCAATTCTCTCCTTGACACCCTCCAATCTGGCTTCCATCCCCTTCACTCCACAGAAATTGCTCTCTCAAAGGTCACCAATGATTGCCTTCTTGCCAAATCCAATGGCCTCTACTCCATCCTAATCCTCCTTGACCTCTCAGCTGCCTTTGAGACTGTGGACCATCCCCTTCTCCAGGAAACATTAACCAACCTTGGCTTGACTGACTCTGCCCTCTCCTGCTTCTCCTCATCTCTCTGGCCATTCATTCTCAGTTTCTTTCATGGGCTCCTCCTCTGCCTCCCACCCACTAACAGTGGGGATCCCTCAAGGTTCAGTTCTGGGTCCCCTTCTATTCTCCATCTACACCCACTCCCTTGCAGAAATCATTTGCTCCTATGGCTTCAACTACCACCTCTATGTGGATGATGCCCAAATCTACATCTCCAGCCCTGGGATCTCGCTCCCTCTCTAGTCTCGCATTTCCTCTTGCCTTCAAGACATTACTACTTTCATTCATTCATTCATTCATTCATTCATTCAATAGTATTTATTGAGCGCTTACTATGTGCAGAGCACTGTACTAAGCGCTTGGAATGTACAACTCGGCAACAGAGACAATCCCTGCCCATTGACGGGCTTACAGTCTAATCGGGGGAGACAAAAACAATAGCAATTAATAGAATCAAGGGGATATACATCTCATTAACAAAATAAATAGGGTAATAAAAATATATACAAATGAGCAGATGAGCACAGTGCTGAGGGAAGGGGAAGGGAGAGGAGGAGGGAAAAGGGGGGAGGGGGCTTAGCTGAGGGGAGGTGAAGAGGGGCGGCGGAGAGGCAGCAGAGGGAGCAGAGGGAAAAGGGGAAGCTCAGTCTGGAAAGGCCTCTTGGAGGAGGTGAGCTCTCAGTAGGGCTTTGAAGAGGGGAAGAGAGTTAGACGGAGGTGAGGAGGAAGGGCATTCCAGGACAGCGGGAGGACGTGGGCCGGGGTCAACGGCGGGATAGGCGAGAACGGGGGACAGTGAGGAGGTGGGCGGTAGAGGAGCGGAGCCTACAGGGTGGGCAGTAGAAAGAGAGAAGGGCGGAGAGGTAGGAGGGGCCAAGGTGTACTTGGATGACCTCCCGTCACCTCAAGTTTAACATGTCCAAAACAGAACTCCTTATCTTCCCACTCAAACCCTGTCCTCCCCGCTGACTTTCCCATCACTGTAGACAGCACCACCATCCATCCTGTCTCACAAGCCCATAACCTTGGCATTAGCCTTGACTCCTCTCTCATTCAACCCACATATCCAATCCATCCCTAAAGCCTGTCGGTCCCACCTTCACGACATTGCTAAAACCCACCCTTTCCTCTCCATCTAAACTGCTACCACATTAATCTAATTACTCATCCTATCTCACCTGGATTATTGCATCAGCCTCCTTGCTGAGCTCCCAGCTGCTTGCCTCTCCCCACTTCAGTCCAAACTTCACTCCGCCGCCCAGATTATTTTTCTACAGAAAAGTTCAGAGCATGTCACCTCCCTCCTCAAAAATCTTCAGTGGTTGCCCATCCATCACCTCTACAAACAGAAACTCCTCAACACTGGCTTTAAAGCACTCAATCACCTTGCCCCCTCCCACTTCATCTTGCTACTCTCCTACTACAACCCAGCTCACAAACTTTGCTCCTCTGATGCTCACCTTTTCACTGTGCCTCAATCTCACCTATCTTGCCACCGACCCCTCGCCCACATCCTGCTTCTGACATGGAACATCCTCTCTCCTCAAATCCAAAGGACAGTTACTCTCCTCCCTCTTCAAGGCCTTACTGAAGGCACATCTCCTCCAGGAGGCCTTCCCTGACTAAGCCCCCAGCGTGGCTTGGTGGAAAGAGCATGGGCTTGGGAGTCAGGGGTCATGGGTTCTAATCCCGGCTCCACCACTTATCAGCTGTGTGACTTTGGGCAAGTCACTTAACTTCTCTGTGCCTCAGTTACCTCATCTGTAAAATGGGGATTAAGACTGTGAGCCCCATGTAGGACAACCTGATTACCATGTATCTACCCCAGCTCTTAGAACAGTGCTTGGCACATAGCAAGTGCTTAACAAATACCAGCATTATTACTATTATTATTATTCCTCTTTTCCTACTCCTTTCTGCATCACCCTGACTTGCTCCCTTTGTTCTTCCCCACTCCCAGTCCCACAGCATTTATGTACATATCTGTAATTTACTTATTTATATTAATGTCTGTCTTCCCTGACTCCAGATTGTAAGCTCTTTGTGGGGAGGGAATGTGACTGTTTATTGTTCATTCATTCAATCATATTTATTGAGCACTTACTGTGTGCAGAGCACTGTACTAAGCACTTGGAAAGTACAATTCAGCAACAGATAGAGACAATCGCTACCCAACAATGAGCTCACAGTCTAGAAGGGGGAGGCAGACAACAAAACAAAACAAGTTGACAGGCATCAATACCATCAAAATAAACAGAATCATAGATATATACACATTATTAATAAAGTAATAAATATGTACAAGTATGAAGAAGCGTTGTGGGGAGGGGAATGTTGCATTTTACTCTCCCAAGTGCTTAGTACAGTGCTCTGCACACAGTAAGCATTCAATCAATCAAATAAAAGAATGCAGAGTTGGATGGGCAACCAATAGAGGTTTTTGAGGACAGGGAAGACTTGCACAGAACAATATTTCAGAAAAAATGATCTGGGCAACAGAATGTAGTATGAACCTATGGACTGGGATGGCTGGAGGCAGGATGGTCAATGACAAGGCTGACACAGTAGTCAAGGCGGGAGATTATGAGTGCTTGGGCCAGCGTAGGAGCAGTTTGGATGGAGGGGAAGCAATAGATTCTAGAGATGTTCGCAGATTGAACCGACAGGATTTGGTGACAGATTGAATATGCAGATTGAATGGGAGAGATGAGTCAAGGATAATGCCAAAATTGTGGGTTTATGAGACTGGGATGAGGGGGGTGCTGTTAGCAGTCATGGGAAAGTTGTGGGAAGAAAAGAGTTTGGGTGGGAAGGTGAGAGTTTTTGTTTTAGACATGCTTAATTGGAGGTATCAGCGGGACATTGAAATAGAGATATCCTGAAAGCAGGAGGAAATGCGAGATTGAAGAGAAGGAGAGAGGTTGGGGCTCTCTACAGAGGTAGATTTGGGAGTCATTCATGTCGAGATGGTAGTTGAAGCTCTGGGAGCAGAAAAGATCTCCAAGGGAGTGGGTGTTGGTGGAAAACAAAAGGAGAGCCAGAACTGAGCCTTTTAGGACCTCCTTGGTTCGGGAATGGAAGGCAGGAGGAGCTGACAAAAGAGACCAAGAAAAGAGACCAGAGAGATAGGGGAACCAGGAGAGGACAGTGTCTGTGAAGCCAAGGTTAGATAATGTTTTCAGGAGAAGAGGTTGGTATACTGTGTTGCAGGCAGCTGAGACATTGAGTGGTAAGCAGCATGACCTAATTAATGGAGCACAGGCCTGGGAGTCAGAAGGACCTGAGTTCTAATCCCAGTTCCATCTCTTGTCTCCTGTGACCTTGGGCAAGTCACTTCACTTTTCTGGGCCTCACGTCCCTTATCTGTAAAATGAGGATTAAGATGTAAGCCCCATGTGGGTCAGGGACTGTATTCATTCATTCAATCGTATTTATTGAGTGCTTACTGTGACCAAGCATGGAAGGAATTGAGGAGTGGAGAGATGTGCACAGAACCCTTTTTTTAGAAATATGATCCAGGCAGAGGGAAGTATGAACTGGAAAGGCTGGAGGCAAGGAGGCCTGAGAGGAGGCTGATGTGGCGATCAAGCCATGATATGATACTGTATTCAACCTGATAAGCTTTTATCTACACCAGCAATTATAACAGTGCTTGACACATAGTAAGCACTTAACCGGTACCATAATTATTATTCATTCATTCAATAGTATTTATTGAGCGCTTACTATGTGCAGAACACTGTACTAAGCGCTTGGAATGTACAAATCGGTAACAGATAGAGACAGTCCCTGCCCTTTGATGGGCTTACAGTCTAATCGGGGGAGACAGACAGACAAGAACAATAGCAATAAATAGAACATTATTATCATTGTTATCATTATTATTATTATTAGGATGGAGTTGAGGCCATTGGATCTGGCAAGAAGGAGGTCATCAGTGAGCTTAGAGAAGGAGATTTCAGTGGAGTGGAGGGAGAATAAGCCAGATTGCAGGGAATCAAGTAGAGAGTTGGAGTAGAGGAAGCGGAGACCCCAACTCCCTGCCAAATCTTGGCACTGTGGCACAGTGTCGGCACTGTGCTGCTGTCACTGGGGCAGTCAACGGATCTTGCATGGAAAACCCGAGGGTGGCCTTCACAGAGTGCTTCCCCGTGCTTGTACACCTGCTCGATCACTGAACTTGGAACCCTACTGGGAACACCGAGGGCAGGGATGAAGGAGTGTGAACCACCAGTACTACAAGCAATCCCTCTGCACATGGTCAAGTTAAAGCACTAAAACCTCCATGAGTAGTGGCACACTTTCTTACAGCATGTTGAAAGCTGGAAAATCTGTTTCCCACTCTTTGGGACATCCTCTGAGATATTGTGAGGAGAATAAAAAGGAATGAGAATTGCATTCTCAGGATACTAACTGGGGAGTTAGTATCCCCAGTGTGGGGAGGCCTCCATTTTGCCCTTTGCTTTGTTTTCACTACGTGGTAAATACACTCTTTATCTTTGCATTCAATTTTTCCATTTTTTCTGGAAGACAAAACAAAACAAAAAATCAAGAATCACACTACAGGTTAGAGAAAAATAAAAAATGCCAACAGGCCCTCACTGATGAGAACTTGTTACATAATGGTCTCCTGAGATTCGACTGCTCAGGGCCTTGCACACAGCAACATGCTGTGAGAAACCTAAACCAGCACTGATGAAACATCTCATGCCAAGAAAGTTATAGAGTAAAACTGATACATGCAATACCTTTGCATTGTTGAACCTTTATGGAGTATTTTAAGGAAAACGCTCAATTCGCTTCTTTCAGCTTTCATTTTTCTATTTTCCCTAAACACATAAGCTTTTCTGCAATTTGTAAGTAATTTTTTATATTAGTGTAAGTTCCTTGTGGGCAAGAAATGTGTCTTCTGCTTCTGTTGCACTTCCTCAAGTGATTAGTACAGTGTCATGCACACAGAGGACATTCAAATACCATCTCTACTACCAAGCCAGGCTAAGCTCAAACTGGTAACCTCAATCAATCAATAGTATTTATTGACCACTTATTCAGTATAGAGCACTGAACTGGAAGGGCTTGAGAGAGTGCACTAAAGTTAGTAGACAAGATCCCTGCCCCCAAGGAGCTTACAGTCTAATTGGGGAGACAGAACCAGAAGAAAGCAGCATGGACTAGTGGATAGAGCCCAGGCCTGGGTATCAGAAGGACCTGGGTTTAGTCCTGGCTCTGCCACTTGTCTGCTGTATGACCTTGCACAAGTCACTTAACTTCTCTGTGCCTCAGTTACCTCATCTGTAAAACAGGGATTAAGACTGTGAGCCCCACATGGGACACTGACTGTGTCCAACTTGATTACCTTGTATCTACCCCAGTGCTTAGAACAGTGACTGGCACAAAGTAAGCACTTAACAAATACCATTAAAATAATTTACAGAAAGAAGTGAATAAAAATATGAGTTGGCACTTAAAATAATAGGACATGTAAGTTGCTATCTGCATAAGTGCAGAGTGGCCTCTGGATGTGAGTCGGGAGGGAGTGTGCAAGAGGTCAGCAGCAAGAGAGATAAGAATGAGGAACAGTGTGTAAGTTGGCTACAGAGCAGTGAAGTGTGCAAGCTGGGATGTGATAGGATGAGGGACGAGGATAAGTATGGAGGAGTGACCTGATCGAGTGCCTTAAATCCAATGTCAGGACTCTCTACTTGGTGCAGAGAGGAATGGGAAAGCATGGGAGGTATTGAGGAGTGGAGAGATGTGCACAGAACAGTCGTTTTAGAAATATGATCCAGAAAGCAGAGGGAAGTATGGACCGGAAAGGCTGGAGGCAAGGAGGTCTCAGAGGAGGCTGATGCGGTAGTCAAGCCATGATACGATAAATGCTTCCAACTGAAAAAAAACCTCAGTCCCCAACTGATGCCAATGACGAGAGTCCTTTGTGCCCAAGGGATGACATTGAGGGACTTAAGGTTTCTATCCCCTTGTAGCTAATGGCATTCTGGGTTCACCCACAACAACAGAAATCCACTGAACAAAGTCCTATGGCTGGTCAGAAAGGGACCTCCTGAGGAAATAAATGTCCGGCTGGTCCAGGGCTCCATCTATGGCTGGGTCCTTGCCACCCTCAGAATGGCATTGGGGGATGGGGGGGCGAGCTGGCAAGGGCAGGAGAAAGAGTTCCAAACTAGCTGGCATGCACCTTGGAAAAGGATGAACTAAGCAAGCCTAGTGTCACCTGGATCCTGTCCCTGTTAAAATTCCTCTTCCTTTCGGTCTCCTGCTTCCCCCTCTCCCTGGTATAGCTCTTTCTCTCTGCTCCTCCCCCCATTTAGGAGTCCTGTAATAGTCAATCGCATTTATTGAGCGCTTACTATGTGCAGGCCACGGTACAAAGTGCTCGGGAGAGTACAATATAACTGCAGAATTAGCAGCAGCAGAGAGTTCAGAGGGCATAGATAGGGGACCCCGGGGCTCCTGATCCTCCAGGTCCTCCTCTCCTTGGCTGTTGGCTTCCTACAGGTAACCTATAGGCTCTGAACTGAGCAGCAGGACGGGCAGAGCTAGGTGTCAGTCCTGGCCAACCTGGCCTTCTCCGGGACACCATGGACAGCTCCCCGGAGTTAGGGAGCCCGCTATTGCTGCCACTGCTGCGAACTCTCAAGTTTTTTCCCTGGCGATGCTACAGGCATAGAAGGCGGAACTCGGAGGGACCAGGAAGCAGGTCTTTTCTTTTCTTTTTTTTTTTTTTTTTGCTTAGCACAAGTTACAGAGAAAGGGTGGAGAGAAAGCGCTCTGCTCTGCAATGCTGTTAACACCAAGGAAACGATGCCAGCACCCCTCCATTTGCTGGAAACACTCAAAGTGGAGACTTGGTCCTCAGCCTCGGCCTGGAGGGTAAAATGCTCTTTGGCTCCCCAGTACAAGCCGTGGCAGTGATCATTATTATTATGGTGCTTGTTAAGTGCTTATCATGTGCCAAGCACTGTACTGACTGCTGGAGTAGATACAGGATAAATTAGGTTGGACCCAGTCCCTGGTTCCACATGAAGCAGCGTGGGGAAGCAGCGTGGCTCAGTGGAAAGAGCCTGGACTTCGGAGTCAGAGGTCATGAGTTCGACTCCCGGCTCTGCCACTTGTCAGCTGGGTGACTTTGGGCAAGTCACTTAACTTCTCTGTGCCTCAGTTACCTCATCTGTAAAATGGAGATTAACTGTGAGCCTCACGTGGGACAACCTGATTACCTTGTATCTACCCCAGCGCTTAGAACAGTGCTCTGCACATAGTAAGCGCTTAACAAATACCAACATTATTATGAAGCTCACAGTCTAATTAGGAGAGAGGAGGACTTAATCCCCATTTTACAGATAAGAAAACTAAGGCACAGAGAAGTGGAGTAATAATGATAATTATTATTATGGTATTGGTTAAGCATTTACTATGTGCCAAGCACTTTAAGTGCTGAGGTAGATACAACGTAATCAGGTTGTCCCATGTGGGGCTCACAGTCTTCATCCCCATTTTACAGAGGAGATAACTGAGGTGCAGAGAAGTGAAGTGGCTTTCCCAAGGTCACAATAATTAATAATAATTGTGGTATTTGTTAAGTGCTTACTATGTGCCAGGCACTGTACTAAGCACTGGGTAGATCCAAGGTAATCAGGTTGGACATAGTCCCTGTTCCTAATGGGGCTCCCAGTCTTAATCCCCATTTTAGAGGTGTGGGAACTGAGGCACAGAGAAGTGAAGTGATTTGCCCAAGGTCACACAGAAGACACGTGAAGGAGCCAGGATTAGAACCCAGGTCTTCTGACTCCCAGGCCGGTGCTCTTTCCACTAGGCCATGTTGCTTCCCTAGGGCAAGGGCACCTACCTGCAACAGACTAAATTATTCTGACCAGGGAGCAAGAGTTTTGCAGCCCTGGCCCTGAACAATGAAGGGACATTCCAGGGCTTCAATGAAATGCCTGCACTCTGTGTGTTTGCCTTCTCCTGGAGTTCTGCTGTGTTTAACCAGTCTGCCAGCTCGCATAACAGCCTCTCGGAAGGATCACGGAGTGGGTGTACACAGACACAGGCCTCAGTGCCCAGGGCCATAACCAATCGGTGGGCAACGGAGGAACAGGCCTTCCAAGCCACCTGGCCAAGGCCAAGCTGAGCCAGACCTAGCTGCTTCATTCAATCAGTTGTACTTACTGTTTATCATGTGCAGAGCACTGCAATAAGCACTTGGGAGAATACAATATAACAGAATAGGTAGGCACATTCCCTGACCACAATGAGCTCAGCCTAGAAAGGGAAACATTCATATAAATAAATTACAAATATGTACATAATTGCTGTGGGAGCTGAGGGATTTGGTGAGCAAATCCAAGTGCGAGGGTGAAAAAGAAGGGAGTGGGATAAGATTAAATTAAGCCCTAATTAGGGAAGGCCTTTTGGAAGAGATGTGCTTTTAATAAGGTTTTGAAGTTGGGGAGATGATTGTCGGATATGAAGAGGGAGAGCGTTCCAGGCCAGAGGCAGGATGTGGAGAAGAGTTCGGCGGCAAGACAGACGAGATTGAGAGGTACAGTGAGTAGGTTGGCATTAGAGAGGGAAGTGTGGGGGCTGGGTTGTAATAGGAGAGTAGTGAAGTGAGTAGTGAGATGTCTATTATATTATACTCTCCCAAGCACTTAGTACAGTGCTTTGCACACAGTAAGCACTCAAATACAGTTGAATTAATGAGGTAGGAGGGGGCAAGGTGATTGAGTGCTTTAAAGTCGATGGTAAGAGCTTCTGTTTGATTTACAGGTGGGTAGGCAACTAGAGCTTCATGAGGAATAGGGAAACACAGATTGAACGTTTCTGTAGAAAAATAATCTGGGCAGCAGAGTGAAGAGTGAAGAACACAGTGTTCACAGTCTCAATCCCCATTTTACAGATGAGGTAACTGAGGCACAGAGAAGTTAAGTGACTTGCCCACAGTCACACAGCTGACGAGTGGCAGAGCCGAGATTCAAACCCATGACCTCTGACTCCCAAGCTCGGGCTCTTTCCACTGAGCAATGCTGCTTCTCAGTATCCAGTATCCAACAGAGCACTGCTTGTCCTGGCTTCCAAGCCCTTCTGAAGTCACCTCTTCTCTAGGAGGACTTCCCTGATTAAGCACCACCTTCCCAGGTCACGCCCATCCATCCATCTGCCATCCGTCTGTCTGAAGCCCGGCCCCATCCACCCACCCTTAGCACCTAGAAAGCTATTATTATTATTACTATAATATAATTAATATTTATTACTAGTATTGGTCATTAATAATAACCATGTATTTGTTAAGTGCTTACTATGTGCTTACTATGTGCTTGGGAAGCAGAGTGGCTCAGTGGAAAGAGCCCGGGCTTGGGAGTCAGAGGTCATGGGTTTGAATTCCGACTCTGCCACTTGTCAACTGTGTGACTGTTGGCAAGTCACTTCACTTCTCTGTGCCTCAGTTACCTCATCTGTAAAATGGGGATGAAGACTGTGAGCCTCATGTGGGACAACCTGATTACCCTGTATCTACCCTAGCACTTAGAACAGTGCTCTGCATATAGTAAGCACTTAAATGCCAACAGTATTATTATGTGCCACACACTGTACTAAGTGCTGGGGTTGAATACAAGATATTCAGGTTGGATGTAATCCCTGTCCCACATGAGGCTCACAGTTAAATGGAGTAGGATTTAATCCCCATTTTACAGATGAGGAAACTGGGCCATAGAGAAGTTAACTATTCAGTCGTATTTATTGAGCACTTACTGTGTGCAGAGCACTGTACTAGGCACTTGGGAAAGTCCATTACAGCAAAATAAAGTGACAATCCCTGCCCCCACTAAGCTAACAATTTAGAGTACCTGACTTACCCAAGGTCACACAGCAGACAAGTGACAGAGCTGGGATTAGAACACAGGTCGTCTGACTCCCAGGTCCATGCTCTTTCCACTAGGCCACGCTGCTTCCACTAACTTCTCACTCTAGGCTTCAAGGCTCTCCATCACCTTGCCCCTTCCTACCTCTCCTCCCTTCTCTCTTTCTACTGCCCACCCCACACGCTCCGCTCCTCTGCCGCCCACCTCCTCACCGTCCCTCGGTCTCGCCTATCCCGCCGTCGACCCCTGGCCACGTCCTCCCGCAGTCCTGGAATGCCCTCCCTCCTCACCTCCGCCAAACTAATTCTCTTCCCCTCTTCAAATCCCTACTTAAAGCTCACCTCCTCCAAGAGGCCTTCCCAGACTGAGCTCCCCCCTTTTCCCTCTGCTCGCTCTACCCCCCCACCTCTCCACAGCTAAACCCTCTTCTCCCCCCTTTCCCTCTGCTCCTCATCCCTCCCGTCCAATCCCCTCAGCACTGTACTCATCCGCTCAACTGTATATATCTTCATCACCCTATTTATTTTGTTTAATGAGATGTACATCACCCTGATTCTATTTGCTATTGTTTTAATGAGAGGTTCTTCCCCTTGACTATTTATTGCCTTGTTCTTGTCAGTCTGTCTCCCCCGATTAGACTGTAAGCCCGTCAAAGGGCAGGGACTGTCTCTATCTGTTGCCGATTTGTACATTCCAAGTGCTTAGTACAGTGCTCTGCACATAGTAAGCGCTCAATAAATACTATTGAATGAATGAATGAATTCATCCCTTCCCTCAGAACCCAGGCATATTTAATTTGTAGATTCAATTCTATATTCTGCCATTTCTCCCTGATACATTGGTTCTCTGCACACAGTAATTGCTCAATAAATAGTTCTGATTGATTGATGGATTCATTACTTCTCCCTGTTCTATCCCTGTTGTCCCTCCTGATCCCATTCTTTGTAAATTACCTGTGTCTGTCCATCTGTCTTCCCTATTAGATTGCTGACTCCTAGCCTACTGTGTCTTGCTTCTGTTGTCCCACTCCCTCTCTCAATAAATCAATGGTATTTATTCATTCATTCATTCATTCTATAGTATTTATTGAGCACTTACTATGTGCAGAGCACTGTATTAAGCACTTGGAATGTACAATTCAGCAACAGATAGAGACAATCCCTGCCCACTGACGGGCTTACAGTCTAATCGGGGGAGACAGACGGACAAAAACAAGACAACTTAATCACGGTAAATAGAATCAAGGGGATGTACACCTCATTAATAAAATAGGGTAATAAAAATATATACAAATGAGCACAGTGATGAGGGGAGGGGAACGGAGATGGGGAGGAGCAGAGGGAAAGGGGGCTTAGCTGAGGGGAGGTGAAGGGGGGAAAGGGGAGGGAGCAGAGGGTCAGGGGAGCAGAGAGGGAGCAGAAGGAGCAGAGGGAAAAGGGGAAGCTCAGTCTGGGAAGGCCTCTTGGAGGAGGTGAGCTCTCAGTAGGGCTTTGAAGAGGGGAAGGGAGTTAGTTTGGCAGAGGTGAGGAGGAAGGGCATTCCAAGACAGCGGTAGGACATGGGCCAGAGGTCGACGGCAGGATAGGCATGAATGGGGGACGGTGAGGAGGTGAGCAGCAGAGGGGCGGAGTGTGCGGGGTGGGCAGTAGAAAGAGAGAAGGGAGGAAAGGTAGGAGGGGGCAAGGTGATGGAGAGCCTTGAAGCCCAGAGTGAGAAGTTTTTGTTTCGTGCGGAGGTTGATAGGCAACCACTGGAGGTTTTTAAGGAGGGAGAGATGCCCAGAGCGCTTTTGCAGGAAGATGATCCGGGCAGAGGAATGAAGAATAGACTGGAGAGGGAAGAGACACAGGAGGAAGGGAAGTCAGAGAGAAGGCTGACACAATAATCCAGTCAGGATATTATGAGAGCTTGTACCAGTAAGATAGCCGTTTGGATGGAGAGGAAAGGGTGGATCTTGGCGATATTGTAAAGGTGAGACCGGCAGGCCTTGGTGTCGGATTGGATATGTGGGGTGAATGAGAGAGCTGAGTCAAGGATGACACCAAGATTGCGGGTTTGAGAAACGGGAAGGATGGTCATACCATCCACAGTGACAGGGAAGTCAGGAAGAGGACAGGGCTTGGGAGGGAAGATAAGGAGCTCAGTTTTGGACATGTTGAGTTTTAGGTGGCGGGCAGACATCCAGGTAGAGACATCCCGGAGGCAGGAGGAGATACGAGCCTGAAGGGAGGGGGAGAGAACAGGGGAGGAGATGTAGATTTGGGTGTCATCTGCATAGAGATGATAGTTGAAGCCATGGAAGCGAATGAGTTCACCAAGGGAATGAGTGTAGATGGAGAACAGAAGACGGCCAAGAACTGACCCTTGAGGAACCCCTACAGTTAGAGGATGGGAGGGGGAGGAGGAGCCTGCGAAGGAGACCAAGAATGAATGGCCAGAAAGATGAGGAGAACCAGGAGAGGACGGAGTCCATGAGGCCAAGGTGAGATAAGGTGTGGAGGAGAAGGGGATGGTCGACAGTGTCAAAGGCAGCTGAGAGGTCGAGGAGGATAAGGATAGAGTAGGAGCCATTGGATTTGGCAAGAAGGAGGTCATGGGTGACCTTTGAGAGAGCAGTCTTGGTAGAGTGGAGGGGACGGAAGCCAGATTGGAGGGGGTCCAGGAGAGAGCTGGAGTTGAGGAATTTAAGGCAGTGAGTGTAGATGACTTGTTCTAGGAGTTTGGAAAGGAAGGGTAAGAGGGAGATAGGGCGATAACTGTAAAGGGAAGTGGGGTCAAGAGAGGGTTTTTTTAGGATGGGGGAGACATTGGCATGTTTGAAGGCAGAGGGGAAGAAGCCACTGGAGAGTGAGTGGTTAAAGATAGTATTTAAAGAAGGGAGGAGGGAAGGGGCGATGGTTTTTATAATGTGAGTGGGAATGGGGTCCGAAGGACAGGTGGAGGGGGTGGCACTTGCGAGGAGGGAGGAGATCTTCTCTGAGGATACTGCAGGGAAGGATGGGAATGTAGGGGAGAGGGTTGCGGGGGGGGAGGCAGAAGGGGGAGGGGTGACTTTGGGGAGCTCAGACATGATTGTGTTAATTTTCATGACGAAGTAGGTGGCCAGTGGGGGTGGGGGTGAGGGATGGGGGAGGGGGAGGAACAGGAGGCCTGAGGAGAGAATTAAAAGTCCAGAACAATTGGCGGGGGTGACGGGCATGGGTGTCAATGAGGGAAGACAAGTAGTTTTGCCTGGTGGAGGACAGGGCAGAGTTAAGGCAGGAAAGGATAAATTTAAATGGATATGGTTGGTTTGGTGCTTGGACCTTCGCCAGCAGCGCTCAGCAGCTCGAACATAAGAGTGAAGGAGGTGGACAGAGGCAGAGATCCAGGGCTGCGGGTTAGTGGAGCAAGAGCAGCGGAGGGAAAAGGGGATTAGTGAGTTGAGATGAGTAGAGAGGGTGGAGTTGAGAGCGGTAACCTGATCATCGTGAGTGGGAAGAGAGGATAGGAAGGCAAGGTGGGGAGAGATGCTTTTGGAGAGATGGATGGGATCAAGAGAGCGAGCACTTACTGTGTGCAGAGCACTGAAATAAACACTTGGGTGAATACAATGTCTGTCCCCACACTAGACTGTAAGCTCCTTGTGGGCAGGGAACGTGTCTACCAACTCTGTTATAGTGTGCTCTCTCAAGCGTTTAGTTCAATGCTCTGCACTCAGTGAGTGTTCAATAAATCCCACTGATTGATACAATACTATAAAGAGGGCAGACAGGATCCCTGTCCACAAGAAGCTTACAGTCTCTCATGGTGTTAGGTTCTATTAACCGCTTACTATGTGCCAGGCACTGTACTAATCACTGGGGTGGATACAAGCAAATAAGGTTGGACAAAGCCCCTGTCCCGCGTGAGGCTCACAGTCTCAATCCCCATTTTACAGATGAGATAACTGACACACAGAGAAGTGAAGTGACATGCCCAAAGTCACACAGCAGTCAAGTGTAGGAACTGAGATTAGAACCCATTGCCTTCTGACTTCCAGGCCCGTGCTCTATCCACCATGCCGTATGCTCAGTGTTGGCTAAAGATGGCTTAGTCCCATTCAGCTTTAGGTCCCCAGCTGATTTTTCCATGAAAGTGTTCTTCAAGGACAGTCCTGTTTCATGCAGACCAGAGCGGGCCTGTGGACACGTAAAACCCAGGTAATCTTTATACAAAGCAATTTTTTTCGGTGGCCACCAGATGTCAGACCCAAATTCCAAGAGGTAACAGACTATGACAGAGGCTGGAATGGGAGTCAAGAGGAAGGTTCGTCAGATCCCAGAGCCCTCTTGCCTTGGCATTGGGATGAAAGAAATCCCAAACCCCCACCAGTAAGCTGCATTCCCCTTCACACCCAATCCATGATGGGTCACCTGTGCTGGCCTCTAATTGAGGTATTAGGGAGAGAAACCATGAGTGAAGCATTGATCTGGCCTCCACAACTTGTGGGACCCAGTCCCCAAACACTGGCATTTGGGCAGGCGATAGATTACCCATGGTGTCTCTTTGATGTCCTTCATTTAGCCAAATTTCAGTATTCAGGGTTCAAAAACATTTGGCTGCAGCTTTCCCTCTCCTTCCTATTCTGTGTGTCACCCAGAAACCTGACATGATCCCACAGTCCACCATGGGTGATTTTTCTTGAGGCACTTTCATTCAATCGTATTTATTGGGCGCTTACTGTGTGCAGAGCACTGTACTAAGCACTTGGAAAGCACAATTCAGCAACAGAGAGACAATCCCTGCCCATAATGGGCTCACAGTCTAGAAGACAGTCTAGAAGACTTTTTTGCCTCTCTTTCACATGTGTGTTGGGGGAGGGGAGGGGATGGGGGGAATGAGGCTCAATGAGAGTCGTTCCTTCCCCTTGGAAGGACCATGTTGTAAGGATACAGCCAAGCCAAGGTTTTTGGACACATTCCATCTACCCTGGGGTTTGTGAACCCAAAGCATTTTGGTGACTGAAGAATGCTGATCTTTTCCCATCCAATTCCTATTAATGGCTTTAAGTTGCTTAAAATAGAGAGGGCTGTCCTTTGTTTTCAAAGATGCTGCTACTGAGGGCCAGGTGTTATCCATGTGGCTTTCCGAATTACTTGATGTCTTTAATAAATCCCCAGATAGATCATCTCACACCGCAAAGGACGAGAAGTGCATCAAGACTTATTAACAGTGAAGTGAAGATTTTCACAAATGTCCTGTTTCTCTAATGGGAAAGTTATAAACTATTCATATAAAAGAATTCTAGAACCCTGCCCTCTCATCCAGGCTGAGTAATACCAGTGTCATCAATTTTCCTTCTCACATATCTCTTCCCTCAGGCTTGTTAAAAGCATAAAAACAGCTGGGGGCTGTCAATTTGTGGGCTTATTTGTTGGGCCATACTAAGTTTCTTGGTGCATAAATCAAGTGCTTGCTTTGGTCAGAAAGGAGTGTATTTTTGGTAATGAGTGATGAGAGAAGCTTGGGAGTTTTGAAGGCCAGACTGGGGCCATTCAGAGGGGGAAAAAAAGATGGCTGCCTTCTTTGATTAGTATGTGGCAAATTAAAAGCAGTCATTGCCTGGGGTCTGGCAATCTAGAGAATCCTGGCCTGGGCACTCTGGGTTTCCAAGCCTTATTCAGGTCAGGGAGGGAGTTGGGAGGAGGAGATATGGAGAAGGAGAGGGGTGTGGCGGGGTGGGCGGCAGAAGGAAGGTCAGCAGAGGTGTGGGGGTATGAGAGGCTCCACAGGGAAAGTTGCCATCTGGTCCTCCTCAACCTATACAAATCCCTAGCTGTGAGGGTGGAGGCATATCCATCTTGTAGCTTCAGGGGAACCATTACAGACTGTGTGACTCAGGAGTCACATTTAGTGTGTTTCCAAGACATTGGCCAAAGCTAGTTTCTATTGCTCATTATTTCACCCAATTTATTTCAAACTTTGGGGGTCCCTCTCTCAGTCTGTAAGCTGGTGAATGGGGAGGAAAGACAGCCCCTGAAACTCACCAGTTACAATGAGCTCAGACAAACAAAACAGGATTTCAATGAGTTACCTTACCAAAATTCAATTGGGTACATTTAATGTGATAGGATCTGCTAGACTCAGGCACAACAGGCTCATAATAGAAGGGATCTGTGTCTAGAATGAGAAAGAAATCATACCGCTTACATAGTGATAGCAAATGTACCCAAGAGGTCTTTTTTTTCTAAATCATAATGGATGTTTTAAACCATTAGTAGAACTTGCTCTTTATTCCAATGGCTTCTTCAGAGATGAGGCAATATGTTATCAGGAAAGACCTTTCTCCAGTAAATTGGACCTGAATTGACCAAAAAGTGAGGGGAATGCTGGCGGGGTGGGAGGGAGAGATCAGGAGAGCCACTGGAGATCCAATTTGACATGACCCAACAGGCCCCTTCTGAGACAGCACTCAGCTTCTGGAGGGCAGAGACCACAATGAAAGCATGAGGCCAGGAGAGCATGATGGTCACTGGGACCGAGAATGGGTCAGCCTTGCTCGGCAGGCCTTTCCCGTCCAGTGCTCTTTCCGGACTGGATTTTAAGTTGGAAGGGTTTCCTAGAAGAAGAGAAGCATTGGCCGGCAAGAGCATCCAGGTCCCCTTATTACAACTCCTAGCCTGACTGCGTAGAATAAACTCAACAGGATCAGGCCCACTATGCCTCCCTGTGCACATGCACACACATGCGTGCACACACACACACACACACAGCTATTGAGAGGGAAGTATGGATCATCTGCACCCCCCCGCCCTCTGCCTCCTTCCTTTCCTCTCATCCCTATTATTCTCTCTTGCTGTCCCCCCAGTCAATCAAGTTTCTTTAGTGAGAGTTTACTACTACTACTAATAATAATTATGGTATTTATTAAGCACTTATCTTCCAAGCACTGTTTTAAGCCCTGGGGTAGATACAAGTTAATCAGGTTGGACACAGTCCCTGTCCCACACGGGGCTCATACTCTTAGTCAGAATGTCGGGAGTTCCAATCCCAGTTCTGCCATTGTCTGCTGTGTGACCTTGGGCAAGTCACTTCACTTCTCTGTGCTTTAGTTACCTCATCTGTAAAATGAGGACTGAGACTGTGAGCCTCATGTGGGACAGGGACTGTTTTCCAACTCGATTTGCTTGTATCCACCCCTGGGTTTAGTACAGTGCCTGGCACACAGTAAGCACTTAAATACCACAATTATTATTATTATTATTATTAATCCCCATTTACAGATGAGGTATTGAGGCCCAGAAAAGTGAAGTGACTGGCCCAAGGTCACAAAGCAGACAAGCGGCAGAGTTGGGATTAGAAACCAAGTCCTTCTGACTCACAAGCCCATGCTCTATCCACTAAGCTATGCTGCTTCTTACCGTGGGCAGGATACTGTACTAAGAACTTGGGGGAGTCCAATACCACTAACAACTTGTTAAAATTCACCCATTCCCTCCTGGAATCTCCCAAGCTGATAGCTGCTGTGGACTTGAGGAACATGTGCTGGTTGCTTGGTGAACCAGATTGGTCACTGCACCTCCAGACTTGCTTTCTTGAACTCCCTGCCCTCCCCAAGTCCTCTCCCTTTGGTGGCCCCATCCCTGCCCCCCTCTCATTCAGCACCTCCTCTCATTCTCCTCCCCCCATTCCAGCCTCCCTCTGCTCACTCCCATCCAACCCCTTCCTACTCCTCATCCTCTTCTGTCCTATCTCCATCCCCACAAAAGCCTCAGCCAAGTGCGCCCTGTAGACTTCATCACGAGAAAGGTGCCCTTCATCCTTGAACTTTTCCTGACCTAATCTACTCCTCTTCACCATTACTGAAATCTGGCTCTCCCCAGATTACAATGTCTTCCCTGATGCTCTCTCTAAAAGGAGCCTCTTATCTTCTCCCACTCCTCAAATCACTGGGAAAGAAAGAGCAGTTGGCTTCCTTCTTGCTCCCCAATGCTACTTTTGCACAATCCAACCCCTATTAACTCTCCTTTTCCCATCCTTTGAAGCCCACACCATCTGTCTCTACCATCCACTGCAATTACTTGTCACCATTATTTATCAACTCCAGACCCCTCCTCTAACTTTCTAAACCATTTCAACACCTTTTTCACTTTCCTTCTCTCTTCTCCTTCCCTACAATTTCATTCAATAGTATTTATTGAGCGCTTACTATGTGCAGAGCACTGTACTAAGTGCTTGGGATGAACAAGTCAGCAACAGATAGAGACAGTCCCTGCCATTTGATGGGCTTACAGTCTAATCGGGGGAGATGGACAGACAAGAACGATGGCAATAAATAGAGTCAAGGGGAAGAACATCTCGTAAAAACAATGGCAACTAAATAGAATCAAGGCGATGTACAATTCATTAACAAAATAAATAGGGTAATGAAAATATATACAGTTGAGCGGACGAGTACGGTGCTGTGGGGATGGGAAGGAAGAGGTGGAGGAGCAGAGGGAAAAGGGGAAAAAGAGGGTTTAGCTGGGGAGAGGTAAAGGGGGGGTGGCAGAGGGAGTAGAGGGAGAAGAGCTCAGTCTGGGAAGGCCTCTTGAAGGAGGTGAGTTTTAAGTAGGGTTTTGAAGAGGGAAAGAGAATCAGTTTGGCGGAGGTGAGGAGGGAGGGCGTTCCAGGACCGCGGGAGGACGTGGCCCAGGGGTCGACGGCGGGATAGGCGAGACCGAGGGACGGTGAGGAGGTGGGCGACAGAGGAGCGGAGCGTGCGGGGTGGGTGGTAGAAAGAGAGAAGGGAGGAGAGGTAGGAAGGGGCAAGGTGATGGAGAGCCTTGAAGCCTAGAGTGAGGAGTTTTTGTTTGGAGCGGAGGTTGATGGGCAACCACTGGAGTTGTTTAAGAAGGGGAGTGACATGCCCAGATCGTTTCTGCGGGAAGATGAGCTGGGCAGCAGAGTGAAGAATAGACTGGAGCGGGGCGAGAGAGGAGGAAGGGAGGTCAGAGGGAAGGCTGACACAGTAGTCTAGCCGGGATATAACGAGAGCCTGTAACTGTAAGGTAGCCGTTTGGGTGGAGAGGAAAGGGCGGATCTTGGCGATATTGTAGAGGTGAAACCGGCAGGTCTCGGTAACGGATAGGATGTGTGGGGTGAATGAGAGAGACGAGTCAAGGATGACACCGAGATTGCGGGCCTGAGAGACCGGAAGGATGGTCGTGCCATCGACGGTGATAGAGAAGTCTGGGAGAGGACCAGGTTTGGGAGGGAAGATGAGGAGCTCAGTCTTGCTCATGTTGAGTTTTAGGTGGCGGGCCAACATCCAGGTGGAGACGTCCCGGAGGCAGGAGGAGATGCGAGCCTGAAGGGAGGGGGAGAGGACAGGGGCGGAGATGTAGATCTGCGTGTCATCTGCGTAGAGATGGTAGTCAAAGCCGTGAGAGCGAATCAGTTCACCGAGGGAGTGAGTGTAAATGGAGAACAGAAGAGGGCCAAGAACTGACCCTTGAGGAACTCCAACAATTAAAGGATGGGAGGGGGAGGAGGCTCCAGCGAAGGAGACCGAGAATGACCGGCCAGAGAGGTAAGAGGAGAACCAGGAGAGGACAGAGTCCGTGAAGCCAAGGTGAGATAAGGTATGGAGGAGGAGGGGATGGTCGACAGTGTCAAAGGCAGCAGAGAGGTCAAGGAGGATTAGAATGGAGTAGGAGCCATTGGATTTGGCAAGAAGGAGGTCATGGGTGACCTTAGAGAGAGCAGTCTCGGTAGAGTGGAGGGGACGGAAGCCAGATCGGAGGGGGTCTAGGAGAGAATGGGAGTTAAGGAATTCTAAGCATCGATTGTAGACGACTCGTTCTAGGATTTTGGAAAGGAAGGGTAGTAGGGAGATAGGGCGATAACTGGAGGGGGACCTGGGGTATTTCAACATCTATGTGAATGTCCCGACGACCTTTCCACTCCCCGATTTCTTTCACTCCTTAACTCCACCAACCTCTGGCCCACCTCACCCACTCACCAACTTGGTCACATACATGATCTCAACAATTCTACTCATTATACAATCTCTAAACTCACAAACTCTGAAATTCTGTTCTCCAACCACAATCTCCTAACCTGCCTTCTCTCCCATACTCCCCTTCCCCGCAATTCTGTCCAATCGCATTCTGGTCCTGGCTCCACCACTATGTCTGCTGTATGACTTTGGGCAAGTCACTTAACTTCTCTCTGCCTTAGTTACCTCATCTGTAACATGGGGATTGAGACTGTGAACACTGTGTGGGACAGGGACAGAGTCCAACCTGATTAGCTTGTATCTAACTAAGTGCTTAGCACAGTGCCTGGCACAGAGTAAACTCTTAAATACAATTTTTTTAAATCTGTCCTGTTCCCCCTCCAACGCCTCCAGTCTTATGACCCCATCCAATTTCCTGAAGTCATCATGCCCCTGGTCTTAACCCAACCAACCTCTTGACCCCCAAATGCACACCCTCAACACCGCCCCCTCGGATGAACTCAGTTTCTTAATTCCCCTGTCCCTCCTCTCATCTTGCACCACCAACCCACAGTTCTGGATCACCTCCACAGTCCGCTTCCTCCACTCTTCCACATCAGCAAGAAGCAGCATGGACTAGTGGATAGAGCATGGGCCTGGGAGTCATAAGGTCATGGGTTCTAATCCCAGCTCTGCCACTTGTCTGCTGTGTGACCTTGGGCAAGTCACTTCACTTCTCTGTGCTTCAGTTACCGCATCTATAAAATGAGGATTGAGACTGTGAGCTCCACGTGGGACAGGGACTGTGTCCAATCCGATTTGCTTGTATCTATCCCAGTCCTTAATACAGTGCCTGGCACATAGTAAGTGGTTAACAGAAACCTCATTATTATTATTATTCAGCGTTTTAAAGCACTCAATTACCTTACCCGCCCCCCCGCCACCATTTTACCTCTCTGATTTGCTACAAGTCAGCCCACACACTTTTCTCCTAAAACTCCAATATACTCACTTTACCTCAACCTTGTCTATCTCACCACTAAGCCCTTGCCCATGTCCTCCCCCGGCCTAGCCCGTCACTGGGCAGGGATTGTCTCTATCTGTTGCCGAATTGTACATTCCAAGCACTTAGTACAGTGCTCTGCACACAGTAAGCACTCAATAAATACTATTGAATGAACTCCCACTTCATATCTGACAGACCACCATTCTCCCCACCTTCAAAGCCTTATTAAAATCACATTTCCTCCAAGAAGCCTTCCCCGATTAATCTTTCATTTCCTCTACTCCATCTCCCTTTGGTGTTTCCCTCACACTTGGATTGGTACCCTTTATTCACCCCACCTTCAGTCCCACAGCACTTGTGTACATATCCATAATTGATTTTAACATCTCTTTCCCCCCTCTAGACTTAAGATCATTGTGGGCAGGGAATATGCCTACCAACTCTGTTATCTTGTACTCTCCCGAGCACTCAGTAAAGAGCTCTGCACACGGTAAGTGCTCAGTAAATACCACTGAGAGTAAGTGCTTAACAAATACCGTAATTATTATTATTATTATTATATCCCAGGGGATATTAGTACCCCTAGCTGAAAGCTGATAACTTAGATCAAAAATATGTCAAGCTGGTCTCATTTTGCTTAGGCTTAAAAACCCATAAAAACACCCAGCCCTGTCTCCTGCATGATTAATTCCAGACATTACCACATCCGTCTCTTGCAGACAAATGGAACAGCATCGTTCTAATCTCACTGTTTGCCAGAGCAACTGGGCAATGGCACATAATCAAAATGGCATTCGAATCGATCAAAACTAAACGCATTTAGTTCTTACATAGTGTCTAGCCTGTAGTTCTACTCTGGGGCCTGTGCGGGGGAGGAGAGTTGGGGCTGAGAGGGGAATTGAAGTAGTTTCTGCAGCTTTTTGGCTTCTCTGGATCCCCTGGGCAAATCTGTTTAGTAAGCCTTTTTTCTGTCTGGAATTGGAGTCTCACCTTTTCCCCAGCTTTTGCATTGATTAAAAATAATCCTGTTCATATTTTTCATGAACAATGTCTTTGAGGATTTTGCAGATTATTAATAGTGTCTGGAGGCTTCTCTCGCTCTTCTGGCAATAATGGGGTTCTGATGGGGGGAAGTTAGCGATCTTGACAGTTTAGTATAAACATTTTCTTTTCAACAAATTAATGATCACTTTAATGGTGGTAAATTATCCCCTAATGGTTTCCAGCTGCATTATAAGAGGAGTAAAATGAAACTGGGTTATACTTGCAAAGGAAAAGGAGGTCAGGATTCTAACTGGTGGTGTTTTTCCTGGACTGAGGTGGAGGGTGGGAGGTCAAGTGGAACGTGAATCACTTCCTGGGTAAATTCCTCTACATCACTTGAGAGCACTGACCACCAGGTGAAGAAACAGCAAATCTCTGGTTGCTCTTGGAATTCTGGCTCAGATTGGCTACATGATATTATTGACTAAGCCTCCCCTGGGTGCAGAGCACAGTACCTGAAGAAACATTTTGTTGCGGGCAGAGAATGGGTCTGTTTATTGTTATATTGTACTCTTCCAAGGGGTTAGTACAGTGCTCTGCACACAGTAAGTACTCAATAAATATGATTGAATGAAACACTGATGAGGACATGACACAAAGCGAAGACACAGAAAGATGTTTTCGTTTGTACCTTCATTTAGGTATCCAGCTATTTCATCCTGCTATATAATAATAATAATGATGGTATTTGTTAAGCGCTTACTATGTGCCAAGCACTGTTTTAAGAACTGTGGCAGATACAAGGTAATCAGGTTGTCCTACGTGGGGCTCACAGTCTTAATCCCCATTTTACTGATGAGGTAACTGAGGCACAGAGAAGTGAAGTGACTTGCCCAAAGTCACAGAGTTGACAAGTGGCAGAGCCGGAATTAGAACTCATGACCTCTGACTCCCAAGCCCAGGCTCTTTCCACTGAGCTACGCTGCTATATCTCTATTACTTCCTGTTCTTCCTCCTACTTTCCCTGTTTATTCATCATTTGGCTCTGTCTAGTGCCCCCAGTAGATTGTCAGCTCTGTGAGGCCAGGAAACTCAGATTAGACTGTAAGCCCATCAAACGGCAGGAACTGTCTCTATCTGTTGCCGACTTGTTCATTCCAAGTGCTTAGTACAGTGCTCTGCACTTAATAAGTGCTCAATAAATACTATTGAATGAAAGGAAACACAAGTGGCGTTTTTTGTTTGTTTGTTGTTTATGGTACCCATTAAGTTTTTACTATATATCAAGTGTTCTAAGCCCTGGGGTAGATGCAATTTAATCAAGTTGGACACAGTCCCTGTCCCCCATAAGGGGAAGCGGCATGGCCTACTGGATAGAGCATGTGTCTGGCAGTCAGAAGGACCTGGGTTCTAATCCTGCTCTGCCACGTATCTGTTGTGGGACCTTGGGCTAGTCACTTCACTTCTCTGGGACTCAGTTACCTCATCGGTAAAATGGGGATTGAGACTGTGAACCCCTTGTGGGGCAAGGACTGTGTCCACCTGATTAGCTTGTATCTACCCCAGCACTTAGAACTGCGCTTGGCACAGAGTTAAGTGCTTAACAAAAACTATTGTTATGGCTCACGGTCTAAGTGTTGCTTCCAAGGTACTCTCCCTAGGGCTTAGTACAGTGCTGCGCACCCAGGACACCCCAGGGACAATGTCTGATTTGGACAAGAGAAGAAGGGGAATGGTCTTATCTTGTTTGTAGCTGTGATCCCTGCCTATCAGGAGATACCCATCTGCAGGGAGTGACCGACATTAAAAGAGATTAAGGATTGGGGAAATAGTGGAGTATAAGAATATTTACATGAGTATTGTGGAGATGGGGTGAGTATCAAAGTACTTAAGGGGTACACAGCCAAGGGCAGAGTTGACAAGGAAGGGAGGGCAGATGAAATAAAGGGCTTAGTCTGGAAAGGCCTCTTGGAGGAGAGGAGATTTTAGGAGGGTTTTGAAGGTGGGGAGAATGGTGGACTGTCAGATATGAAGGGGGAGGGAGGTTCAGACCTGAGGGAGGTCAAGGGGTTGGTAGTGGGATAGATGAGATTGAGGTACAGAGAGTAGTTTGATGTTACAGGAGCAGATATGCAGGTTGGGTTGTAGTAGGAGATCAGATTGTAAGACTGGTTAGACTCTAGACTGTAAGCTTGCTGTGGGCAGGTGACATGTCTACCAACTCTGTTATATTGTACTCTCCCAAGCACTTAGTACAGTGCTCTGCACATAGTAAACACTTAAATATGACTGTGTGAGAGCTCTGCTCTGCACACAGTGAGTGCTCAATAAATATGATTGATTGATTGATTGCCTGATTAAGTGAGTGCCTTAAAGTCAATGGGGGAGTTTTTGTTTGATGTGGAGGTGAAGAGGAAAACACTGAGGTTTGTGAGGATTGGGGAGATATGGACTGAATTTTTTTTTTTCCAGAAAAGTGATCCAGGCAGCAGAGTGAAGTATGGACTGGAGAAAGGAGAGACAGGATTCAGAAATGTCAATGAGGAGGCTGATGCAGTAGTCAAGGAGGGAAATGAGTGCTTGGATAAGCATAATAGCAGTTTGGATGGAGAGGAAAGGGTGGATTTTAGAGATGATGTGACAACATAGAAATGGTGCAGACAACTCGCTCAAGGAGTCTGGAGAGGAATGGTAGGAGAGAAACGGGGGCAATAACTGGAGGGAGCCTTGGGGTCAAGGAGGGTTTTTATTAGGACAGAGGGGACATGAGCATGTTTGAAACAGTGAGGAAGAAGCCACTGGAAAATGAACAGTCAAAGATGGTGGTCAGGGAAGAAAGATGATAGTGGAGGGGAGGTGGTTATTTCGGTGGCATTGGCCATGCACTAGTAGGTTTAAAGGCAGGACTATGCCTTTAAGGAGCTCCTCATCTTCCCTCCCAAGCCCGGTCCTCTCCCAGACTTCCCTATCACCGTGGATGGCACGACCATCCTTCCTGTCTCTCGGGCCCGCGATCTCGGTGTCATCCTTGACTCGTCTCTCTCGTTCACCCCACAGATCCTGTCCGTTACCGAGACCTGCCGGTTTCACCTTTACAATATCACCAAGATCTGCCCTTTCCTCTCCACCCAAACGGCTACCTTACTGCTACAGGCTCTTGTTATATTGTCAGCTATGTGACTGTGGGCGGGTCACTTCACTTCTCTGTGCCTCAGTTACCTCATCTGTAAAATGGGGATTAAGACTGTGAGCCCCAAGTGGGACAACCTGATTCCCTTGTGTCTACCCCAGCGCTTAGAAGTGCTCTGCACATAGTAAGCGCTTAACAAATACCAACATTATTATTGTTATATCCCGGCTAGACTACTT
The DNA here is from genome assembly GCF_004115215.2 of Ornithorhynchus anatinus. Classification (NCBI taxonomy): domain Eukaryota; kingdom Metazoa; phylum Chordata; class Mammalia; order Monotremata; family Ornithorhynchidae; genus Ornithorhynchus; species Ornithorhynchus anatinus. Next base: position 789,716 of record NW_024396943.1, on the reverse strand, counting down.
CTCTCTGATCTTCCTTCCTCCTCTCTCACCCCGCTCCAGTCTATTCTTCACTCCGCCGCCCGGCTCATCTTCCTGCAGAAACGATCTGGGCATGTCACTCCCCTTCTTAAACAACTCCAGTGGTTGCCTATCAACCTCCGCTCCAAACAAAAACTCCTCACTCTAGGCTTCGAGGCTCTACATCACCTCGCCCTTTCCTACCTCTCCCATCCCGCACGCTCCGCTCCTCTGCCGCCCACCTCCTCACCGTCCCTCGCTCTCGCCTATCCTGCTGTCGACCCCTGGGCCACGTCCTCCCGCGGTCCTGGAATGCCCTCCCTCCTCACCTCTGCCAAACTAATTCTCTTTCCCTCTTCAAAACCCTACTTAAAACTCACCTCCTCCAAGAGGCCTTCCCAGACTGAGCTCCCCTTCTCCCTCTACTCCCTCTACCGCCCCCCCTTCACCTCTCCGCAGCTTAACCCTCTTTTCCCCCCATCTCCCTCTGCTCCTCCCCCTCTACCTTCCCATCCCCTCAACACTGTACTCGTCTGTTCAACTGTATATATTTTCATTACCCTATTCATTTTGTTAATGAAATGTACATCGCCTTGATTCTATTTAGTTGCCATTGTTTTCGAGATGTTCTTCCCCTTGACTCTATTTATTGCCATTCTTCTTCTCTGTCTCCCCCGATTAGACTGTAAGCCCGTCAAACGGCAGGGACTGTCTCTATCTGTTGTCGACTTGTTCATTCCAAGTGCTTAGTACAGTGCTCTGCACATAGTAAGCGCTCAATAAATACTATTGAATGAATGAATGAATGAATGACTAGGGGTTCTGGCTTGTAGTGGCCTGGAGTGGTGGTGGGATGGATGGTCAGGCTTTGGGTCTCATGGACATTGGAGTGCTGGCTCTTATAAGGACTCTGTGCCACATAGTTCTCAGTCTCTGCCCATCCCATGCCCCTGCCATGCTAAAAGGGACAATGTGTGTATGTGTGTGTGTGTCTGTGTGTATATGTGCACATGCACCCAGTGCAGTCACACATAAGCATTCATGGGTGAGTTTCAGCACCAATAGTGGCTTAGTGGAAAGAGTATGGGCTTGGGAGTCAGAGGATGTGGGTTCTAATGCCGCCTCCAGCACTTGTCTGCTGTGTGACCTCGGACAAGTCACTTAACTTCTCTGTGCCTCAGTTACCTCATCTGTAAAATGGGGATTAAGACTGTGAGCCCCACGTGAGACAACCTGATTACCTTGTATCTACCCCAGCGCTTAGAACAGTGCTTGGCACATAATAAGTGCCTAATACCATAATAATAATTATTATTATTATTTGGACTTGAAGGACAGCTAGATACAAACCAGCCTCCCCTCCCCTAAGCATCCTGGATCAGAAAGCCACTGCAGCTGAGCAAAATGCTGGATTTCAATTGGCCTCCCTCTTCCAGAGCTGCTGGGCGGTGTGCTGGCGTCAGCTCTCATTCATACAGATCAAGCTTACTTCACCTGAATGCGCTAATTCTCTGAGAAGTGTCCACTGGTTCCCAGAGAGCCTTGGGCTTTGGAGGCTGCCAAATCTTCCTCTGGTGCCATCTGGGCTGTTGGCGAATCAGGACAAGGCCCTGCTTTCCAGACCAAGAAATCACAAACCATCACCACTGCACCTGGCCATCAGTTTGAAGACCCAGGAAAGAGTAAGTTGGTTAAGAGTGGAAATCATCATCAACCCCAATCTATAACCACCCAAAAAAGACGTGCTTCTGAATGACTGTGCTCACCTTCAACACGTGGGGGGGGGGAAGGAGGGGTCACATTCACATGCATCTGGGTAAGCATTCCTTAAACTGTGAGCTTCCTGTGAAACAGGGACTTTGTCCAACCTGATTATCTTGTTTGTACCCCAGGACTTAGTACAGTGCTTGGCACACAATAAGCACTTAAATATCACTATTATTATTATTATCCCATCAAATGTTCAACTTTATTCTGATTCCACTGCTTGTGAACATTTCTAGATCTGTTTTCTCCGGTAGAGTGGAAGCTCCTTGCAGGCAAAGAACATGTCTCAAGCTTCTGTCATATTTCCCAAGTGCTCACTACAGTGTATTGCACTCAGTAGGTGCTTAATGAATCCCACAGAGAAGCAACGTGGCTCAGTGGAAAGAGCCTGGGCTTGGGAGTTAGAGATCATGGGTTCTAATCCCAGATCCTCCATCTGTCAGCTGTGTGACTTTGAGCAAGTTACTTCATCTGTAAAATGGGGATGAAGACTGTGAGCCTCATGTGGGACAACCTGATTACCCTGTATCTACCCCAGGGCTTAGAACAGTGCTCGGCACATAGTAAATGCTTAACAAATACCAACATTATTATTATTACTCCTATTACTACTACTATTCATTCATTTAATCATATTTATTGAGCACTTACTGTGTGCAGAGTGCTGTACTAAGCCCTTGGGAGAGTACAATATAACAATAAACAGTCACATTCCCTGCCTACAATGATTTTTCAGTCTAGAGCCAGGGGAAGACAGACATCAATACAAATAAATGAAATTACATATATAATAATAATAATGTTGGTATTTGTTAAGCGCTTACTATGTGCCGAGCACTGTTCTAAGCGCTGGGGTAGACACAGGGGGAATCAGGTTGTCCCACGTGAGGCTCACAGTTAATCCCCATTTTACAGATGAGGTAACTGAGGCCCAGAGAAGTTAAGTGACTTGCCCAAAGTCACACAGCTGACAAGTGGCCGAGCTGGGATTCGAACCCATGACCTCTGACTCCAAAGCCCAAGCTCTTTCCACTGAGCCACACTGCTTCAGTGCTGTGGGACTGGGAGGGGGTAAGAGCAAAGGGAGCAAGTCAGGGTGATACAGAAGGGAGTGGGAGATGAGGAAAGGTGGGGCTTAGTCTGGGAAGGCCTCTTGGTAGGGACAGTAATTGTCGGATTTCAAGAGGGAGGGTGTGCCAGGCCAGAGGCAGAATGTGGGCAAGAGGTTGCTGGCCAGACAGAGGAGATCGAGGCACAGTGAGAAGGTTAGCACGATAGGAGCGAAGTGTGCGGGCTGGGATGTAGAAGGAGAGACATAAGGTGAGGTAGGAAGGAGCAAAGTGGTGGAGTGCTTTACAGCTTTAAATAGTGAGGAGTTTTTTGTTTGATACGGAGGTGGATGGGCAACCACTGGAGCTTTTTGAGGAGCAGGGTGATATCGTCATCGGGGTGATTGCATCAACCTCCTTTCTGACCTTCCAACCTCCTGCCTCTCCCCACTCCAGTCCATACTTCACTCCGCTGCCTGAATTACCTTTCTACAGAAACGCTCAAGGCACGTCACCCACCATTGAATGAATGAATGTCCTGAACGTTTTACTAATCAATCAGTCATATTTACTAAGTACTTACTGTGGGCAGAGCATTGTACTAAGCAATTGAGAGAGTACTATACAACAGAGTTGGGAGACATGTTCCCTGTCCACAATGACTTTACAGTCTAGAGGAGGAAACAGACATTAATATAAATTAATTGCAGCTATGGACATAAGTGCCCTGGGGTGATGGTGGGGGAATATCGAGTGCTTAAAGGGTACAGATCCAAGTGCATAGGCAACACAGAGAGGAGAGGGAGTTAGGGAAAAGAGGGCTTGATTGGGGAAGGCATCTTGGAGGAGATGTGGTTTTAATAAGACTTTGAAGGTAGAGTGGTGGTCTGCCGTATATAGTATGGGAGGGAGTTCCAGACCAGAAGAGAACATGGGAAAGGGGTCAGTGGTGAGATAGATGAGATCAGGGCACAATGAGCAAGCTGGCACTAGAGGAGCCAAGTGTGTGGGCTGGGCTATAGTTGGAGATCAGCAAGGTAAGTTAGGAGGAAGCAAGGTGACCGAGTGCTTTAAAGCCAATGATAAGGAGTTTCTGTTTGATTCGGAGGTGGGTGGACAACTACTGGAGGTTCTCAAAGAGCGGGGAGCGGTAGACTGAATTATTTGTAGAAAAACAATCAAGGCAGCAGGGTGAAGTATGGACTGGAGTGGGGAGAGAGAGGGGAGGCAGGGAGGTCAGGGAGGAGGCTGATGCAGTAGTCAAAGTGGGATAGGATAAGTCCTTGGATCAGCATAATAGTTTGGAAAGGGCGGATTTTAGTGATATTGTGAAGGTAGAAGTAATAGGATTTGGTGACAGACTGGATTCTACTATTACCACCAGCACAACTACCAGTCAGTCAAGTCAGTCAGTCAGACTAGAGGGGGAGACAGACATTAATATAAATTACAGATATTTACCACCATCACTGCTACTATTACTTGCTTCCCAAAGCAGGCGTGAGGCTCGAGCACGGCTGGGTTAATGATCTGAAAGCGAAGAGCCCTCTGACACTGGAAACAGGATATCCACAGAATTTGAATCAATCAATGGGATTTATTGAGTGCATACTGTGTGCAGAACACTGTACTAAGCACTTGGGAGAATACAATAGATTTGGTAGACGAGCTTCCTGCCCGCAAGAAGCTTACAGACTAGAGGGAGGCGCTCACAGCACACTATTCAGATCATTCAGCATTTTCCAAAAACCCCCTAGACTGTCTAGTGTCCATTTCTGGGACCAAGCCCAGCTGTGAATTGAGATGGCAGCAGCAGCAGTTGCACCAGGGTGGGGGTGGGAGGCGTGGGCGAGGGGGGGGGGAGGGGAGGACCTCTTGAAAACCCTCCTCCCTCCACTTGATCCTCTTCTCTTTCCCGAGCAAGGCAGAGTGTCTCCTTTCATCTAATCCCTCTAGTGCCAGAGAGGCTCCCACAGGAAAAGCAGCAGAGTCAGGCTCTGACCAGAATGAAAATGAGTCATTAGAGACAAACTCAAAGGAAATGATCATTATCTTACAACTCCATAGTCTTGTTCCTATGTTCTTTACCATCATCCTCCATGATCAAAACCTGAGCTCGCTGCTGTGGGCAGGGACCCGTACACCGGTCTCAGCCCCACAAGGAAGGAGACTGTAAAATACAAGGGAAGGTGACCGACCTTTTCCAGGGGCTGGGGTCTGCTGGTGTTTGACCCCAGGAACTGGGCCTTTCACTCCCAGAAAACAAGCTAGCTGATGATGACTTGACTTGAGAATGATCAGAAGACGCAAAGAGAAAAGCAAGGGGACTTGGGCTAAATCACAAATTCACTCTGCAGTGCAAGGAAGAGGATCTGACAGGGAATCTTCAAGAGATGGAGTCCAAAGAGTGAAAGCAACAGTGCCTCCACACTAGGCCCACAGGTACCGGGACCTGAGGTATAAACCGTGTCTTCATTAAGACAAATCAGCCAGTCACTCCCTCGTCCTCCTGGTAACCTTTACTTCGGTTTCCTCAGAGCCTAGAGGGAAATGAGTCAGAGAAGGGGAAATGAAGCCAACATGAAGGCAGACTCATTCAATGGGATAATTCACATCTCAGTTTAAAAGCACAGCCAGCAAATGATAACTCTAGCCCAGCAGGGAGGAGATGGGGTGGAAATGGGAAGGGAGGGGAGGAGAGGGTGAAGGAGGAAGGGAAGAGAGATAGGAGGAGAGGGGAAGGAAAGGGAGGGAAAGGGGAGGAAGGAGGCAGGGGGATGGTGGGTGAAAAGAGTTACTGGTTCCAGACATAGTGGGTTTTCCTTAAACCTGACAGCCATTTCACCTGCCTGGGGGTCTCTGAACACTAGTGGGAAGCAGCATGGTGTAGTGGCTAGAGCATGGGCCTGGGAGTCATAATAATAATAATAATGTTGGTATTTGTTAAGCGCTTACTATGTGCCGAGCACTGTTCTAAGCGCTGGGGTAGACACAGGGGAATCAGGTTGTCCCACATGGGGCTCACAGTCTTAATCCCCATTTTACAGATGAGGTAACTGAGGCACAGAGAAGTTAAGTGACTTGCCCAAAGTCACACAGCTGACAAGTGGCCGAGCCAGGATTCAAACCCATGAACTCTGACTCCAAAGCCTGTGCTCTTTCGTTCATTGATTCATTCAATCGTATTTATTGAGCACTTACTATGATCAGAGCAGCTTAGCCACTATGAGCAGAGCAGCTTTGTCACTATGAGCAGAGCAGCTTCGCCACTTGTCTGCTGTGTGAACGTGGCAAATCACTTCACCTCTCTATGCCTCAGTTCCCTCCTCTGCAAAATGGGGATTGAGACTGTGAGCTCCATGTGGGACAGGGACCGTGTATCCATCCCAGTACTTAGTACAGTGCCTGGCACATAGTAAGCACTTAATAAATACCATAATCATTATTATTATTACTATTATTAGTGAGGGGGGACCAGCCTCAGTGGTCATCTCAGTGGTCTTTCCTGACATTTAGCAGTAAACTGGGACTGCTCCATCTTCTTGGGTAAGGGCAAGACAGGGCTCTTTTTGGACATGGAGGGGATTTGGGAAGCAGCTCGCGGGAGGCCAAGTGGGTGGGCAGCCAGGCCATGCAGGATCTCCTGCTCAGAGGAGCTGGTTGGGGGACACTTGGCCATCGTTTGGAAGCAAAGCCGCTGCCTGGCTGGCTACCCTCTCAGCCTGCAGCTCTCTGCTCTGCCCTGCACTCTGTAACCGTTCCCTTGAGCAGGCCGGTCCCTAGTTTGTATGCCCACGGCTGAGAAAAACAGCCTCCAGGGCCGGGAACAGACTGAGTTTTGGAGACATTTGGAGAGTTGGGGGTCTCCATGGAAAAAGATGAGGACACTGAGGCCTACTAGAGCGGTTACATCTTGTCAGTCACAGAATCCAGTCCCCACCTCCCACACAAACACACACCCCTCTGCCAAATGTTAGAATGGACCCAAGACTGAGGAACATCTGAAGGGCTTTCCCTCCTAAAATCGTCCCTCCTAAAATCAATCGTCCTAAAATCTTAACCTTTATAAATGCTCCCATTGTCTGTAACTGATGTACATGTTTTATAGGCTTGTCATCCCTCCCCTTCCGCCCCCCCAGTTAATCCAGTCCCAGTCAACCCCAACATGTGGGACTGTTTAAAATCATCTTGAATAATAATAATGGCATTTGTTAAGCGCTTACTATATGTCAGGCAATGTATTAAGTGCTGGGGTAGATACAAGCAAATCAGATACAGTAGATACAGTAGATACAGTCCCTGTTCCACGTGGAGCTCAAGGTCTCAATCCCAATTTTATAGATGAGGTAACTGAGACACAGAGAAGTTAAGTGACTGGCCCAAGGTCACACAGCTGACAAGTGGAGCCAGGATTAGAACCTATGACCTTCTGACTCCCAGGCCAGTGCTCTACCCACTACACCATGCTGCTTCTCATCCATCCCAGCACAGCACTAAGCAGAGTGCTATAACTACAGAAGCAGTGTGACCTCATGGACAGAGCATAGGCCTGGGAGTCAGAGGAGCTAGGTTCTAGTCACACCTCCGCCACTTGTCTCCTGTGTGACTTTGGGCAAGTCCCTTCACTGCTGTGTCTCAGTTACCTCAGCTGCAAAATGGGGATTAAGACTGTGAGTCCCATGTGGGACAAGGACTGTGTCCTACCTGATTAACTTGTATCTTCCCCAGCACTTAATACAGTGCCTGGCACATATTAAGTGCTTAAGAAATACAGATAAAGAAAAGAGGAAAATTAATCTTTTCCAACTGTAGCTAATGGTGTTTAAAGCAACAATTTGCCTGGGATCCTGCTCTTAGTTTTGAAATCTAGGTAACTCGGAGCCTGATTTCAGGAGCTTAAAGTGGAAAATTAAATGTGAGTTGATCACTTTCCACCTATAAACTTCCTTTCATCTTTGTTAAATTATGAAGTTAAAAAAACCCTACATTAAATTGCTTTTCCAGGATGGAACAAAGACACATTTTGTCCTGACATTTCCATATGGGCTGCATTTCTTCAAAAGAAATTGCAGAAGAGAGACCTGTAAAATAAAAAAAAAATATTGACAGAAAGGTGTATCCCAGATCTGGATCCGTTCTTAGTTTGCCTTTTTGCCATTGCAGAGCCATGAGGTCATTGTTAAGTCAATCAATCAATCACTGATTGGTATTGCCTGAGCGTATATGGTATGCAGAACACTATACTGAGCTCCTGGGAGACTACACAGAATCAGTAGATATGGTCTCTGCCCTCAAGGTGCTTCCAGTCTAATGGAGGAGACCGACTCATTCAACGTTCTGGCTGTTGATAATCAATCGTATTTATTGAGCACTTTGTGTGCAGAGCACTGTAAACACTTAGGAGATATTATATAACAGAGTTGGTAGACACGTTCTCCACCCGCAATGAGCTTACATTACTATCCCGCAATGAGAGGGATAGCGGGAGTGTGCAAGGCTTATAGAAAAAGAAATAAATGAAAATTCAGGCTGTGTCTGGGTGCCAAAGTCTGTACACATAGCTGAGGGCAGCTGATGGAAAGACGCCACCTGGGAGGGTGGGTGGGCAGAGCTTAGTCAGAGAAAGCCTCCAGGTAGAGGTGGGATTTTGGGAGGGCTTGGATGCTGGGGAAAAGCAGTTCAAGATTCCATATCCACCACTTGGCTGCTGAGTGGCCTTGGGAAAGTAAATTGACCTTTCTGGGCTTCAGTTTCCTCCTCTGTAGAATGGAGATTAAATTCCTGCTCTCCCTCTTAGGCTGTGAGCCTTGGGTGGGACAGGGCCATCTCTACCGGGATGTCCTGCAGACACCTCAGGCTATGTCCAAAGTGAAGTCATCTTCCCATCCAAACTCTCTCTCTTTCCCCCATGATTTTCCCATCACTGTGGAAACACCACCATCCTCCCTGTCTCACAAGCCCATATCCTTGACTCCTCTCTCTCCTTGCACCTGTACATTCAATTTATCATGAAATCCTGTCAGTTCTAACTTCATGACATCTCACGGATCCACCCTCTCCTCCCCACCCATACCACTACCATGCTGATCCAGGCACTTGTTAATATCCCACTCTGACTACTGCATCAGCCTCCTTGCTGCCCTTCCTGACTCCTGCTTCTTCCCACTCCAGTCCTTATTTCAATCGGCTGCCTGGATCGTTTTTCTAAAAAAAGTTCTATTCTCATCTCCCCACTCCCCAAAATCAGAGTTGGGAAGGGGAAAGGAGGACGGGGGAGGGAAGAGTTAGTTGTGAGGGAGGGAGGAGAAGGTCTATTCTTCACTCCGCTGCCCGGCTCATCTTCCTGCAGAAACGATCTGGGCATGTCACTCCCCTTCTTAAACAACTCCAGTGGTTGCCTATCAACCTCCGCTCCAAACAAAAACTCCTCACTCTAAGCTTCAAGGCTCTCCATCACCTTGCCCCTTCCTACCTCTCCTCCCTTCTCTCTTTCTACCACCCACCCCGCACGCTCCGCTCCTCTGCCGCCCACCTCCTCACCGTCCCTCGGTCTCGCCTATCCCGCCGTCGACCCCTGGGCCACGTCCTCCCGCGGTCCTGGAACGCTCTCCCTCCTCACCTCCGCCAAACTGATTCTCTTTCCCTCTTCAAAACCCTACTTAAAACTCACCTCCTCCAAGAGGCCTTCCCAGACTGAGCTCCTCTTCTCCCTCTACTCCCTCTGCCACCCCCCCCTTTACCTCTCCGCAGCTAAACCCTCTTTTTCCCCTTTTCCCTCTGCTCCTCCACCTCTCCCTTCCCATCCCCACAGCACTGTACTCGTCCGCTCAACTGTATATATTTCCATTACCCTATTTATTTTGTTAATGAATTGTACATCGCCTTGATTCTATTTAGTTGCCATTGTTTTTACGAGATGTTCTTCCCCTTGACTCTATTTATTGCCATTGTTCTCGTCTGTCCATCTCCCCCGATTAGACTGTAAGCCCGTCAAATGGCAGGGACTGTCTCTATCTGTTGCCGACTTGTTCATCCCAAGCGCTTAGTACAGTGCTCTGCACATAGTAAGCGCTCAATAAATACTATTGAATGAATGAATGAATGAAGGTTTAGGAAGGAAACTGCCAGGCTTGGAGGTATAGTTTGGACAAAGCTGTGAGTCCAGCCCAAAGAGCTGTAAGGAACAAGCAACAGTTCACCATCCTCTCCCCCCCCCCCCCCCAGGAAGGGATTATTACTCTCATCCACTCCCTGAAGCCCCTTAGGAGCAGCTGGGAGGCACAGGGTGAGGGGCACGGGACAAGCGGCACGTGCCTTGGCCGGCCCTGCTCTCGGGCTCTCCTCCTTCACCTCTTCCTCTTCATCTCCTCATGTCCCCGCTTTTCCACACTGCAACAGGATGGTATTGATGTTCCTGGGCCTGCGTGGGCGAGGTGTAATGACAAATGCGTGAATCGAATTCCTCAGAAAGGTGAATAACTCATCACCAAGACAGCCAGCTTTATTCTCCTGCCAGGGAGGAGGGAAGGGTTTCCTGCTGCTGACCTAAAGGGGATCAGGGCAGCCCCCAACCCTTGACTTCTTAGATCTCAAGGACACTAAAAGAAGACAATCTCCAGCCTGTGTTTGCTCATTGGTCCGTGGGTCATGGGAACAGGGAGAGAGAGGACGTGATGCCGTAACATGCTGAACAAGGGATGGAAAATAAGCAGCACATGTGGAATCCGAGTAATAAGGAGCCTCCAGTGGAGCCTGGCATCCAGAGCCCATCCCTGCAGTCACTGCCCTGCAGACTCAGGAGATATTTCCAGCAGTCTGAATCCAGACCTGGATCTGGTGAGATTTGGGAAGCTTCACAGCTGTCAGCCCACTCCCACCCTCAAGCTTAACCCACAGATCCACCCACGGGACAATGCTAGCGGACAGGAGGGAGAAGAGAGCTTGGCAGTTTCTTGAGGTGGAGGGGAGAGGGGAAAAAGAGAGACAGCCAGAGAGACAGCCAGAGACAGCCAGCCAGACAGCCAGACAGCCAGCCAGAGACAGACAGACAGAGACAGACAGAGAGAGACAGACAGAGAGAGACAGACAGAGAGAGACAGACAGAGAGACAGACAGAGAGACAGAGACAGACAGACAGAGACAGACAGACAGACAGAGACAGACAGACAGACAGAGACAGACAGACAGACAGAGACAGACAGACAGAGACAGACAGACAGAGACAGACAGACAGACAGAGACAGACAGACAGAGACAGACAGACAGAGACACAGACAGAGACACAGACAGAGACACAGACAGAGACACAGACAGAGACAGACAGAGACACAGACAGAGACACAGACAGAGACACAGACAGAGACACAGACAGAGACACAGACAGAGACAGACAGAGACAGACAGAGACAGACAGAGACAGACAGAGACAGACAGAGACAGATGCACTGGCCCACTCCAAGACAAAGGGGATATTTGGTTTCTCAGACACCCCCCTCAAACTGGCCAAGAGAAATAATGGACAGAAAGATCAGTCAAGAGCTCCTTCCATCAGTGAAGGAGGAGGTGGGAGGGGGAGGAGAAGGAGTGGGGGATGGGGGAGGAGCAAGAGCATCTGGTTTACTCTCAGTGTGCGGCAGTGACTGCGGGCCCTGGGGGAGGAGGCTACAGAAATTATTGCAGCCCCTTTCACCTCCTCTCCTGCAGCATGACCGCCTCCACACACCTCTTCATGCCTTCACATGCCTCTACGTGCCTCATCAGAAATGGACAGGAGGCAAACATGGAGGCCAGGTCTGTTGCAGCCTGAAAAACTGCCCTTCGATATTTATTTTCAACACTGCTTTTAGTCTCCTAGAATGCACGAATTTGCCTGAAATGTATCTTAGTAACCGGCTATACTGGCCTCCCAGAAAAGGGTATTTAGCCTAATAGCAGAATAGAAGGAATGAATAGTAAAACAGCTCGATTATATTAATAAATGAGGAAATAAGGTAGGGTGGGGTGGGACAGCGAAAGAGAAAGGGGGAAAGCAGGAAAACTTTCTTTTATAATTTAACTCTTTCCTGCCCATTCCTTCTTCCCACCTTATTAGCCACATCAGATCATCTAGGGGGGAGATGGGTAGACTTGGTTTGGTCGACTTAAGGAGGTATTGGGGGAGCTGCCGGCCTGGAGAAGGATGTGAGCAAGAAGTTGAAGGTGGGAGAGTGGAGAATGAGGCACAGATAGGCAGTGAACTTGGGACGAGTATAGAGCATGAGCTGGAGATGAGTAGGAGAAGAGAGGTGATAGGAAAGGAGAGGCTAGATGACAGGGTTAAAGACAAGGGGCAGGAGTTTCTGCTTGAGGTGGAGAGAAATGGGAAGCTATTAGAGGCTTTTGATTTATGAGGCAGAGTATAGCATAGATTGAAGAGGGGAGGGTCTCCATGGAGGCAGGGAGACCAGTGGGATGACATTTTCAATTCTGAGCTTCTAAAACAAGGAGAATGGTGGGGTTGGCAAAAAATGATGGGCAAGAAGGAGGAGACAGAGGAGGGGGAGGACAACAAAGAGGGGTGGGCTTGGGGAGAGGGAGTGGAGAGAAAAGGAGTTCCAAATTGAAGATGTACCCAATGTTAGTTGAAGCATACATTGCCTCCCACCCACTCAAGTAGTAGTAGTAGTAATAATAATAATAATTAATAATTATAGTACTTGTTAAGTGCTTACTATGTGCCAAGCACTGTTCTAAGTGCTGGGGTAGATACAAGTTAATCAGATTGGACACAGTCCCTGTCTCACATGGGGCTCACATTCATAATCTCCATTTTACAGATGAGGGAACTACGGCACAGAGAAGTGAAGTGACTTGCCCAAGGTCACACAACAGACATGTGGCAGAGTCAGTATTAGAACCCATGTCTTTCTGACTCCCAGGCCCATGCTTTATCCATTAAGCCAGGCTGCTACTCTTAGTAGTAGCAGCAGCAGCATTAGGAGCATGTACTGAGCACCCACTGGGTGCAATGAACTGTACTGAGTGTTCCTGACATCACCACATCACCTTACCTAATGAGAACATCTCAGGCTTTGCCACCCCCAATATCCCCTCACCTTGCTTGCAACCTGAGTGGAGTGGCCCCAGAGGAATCCCCTGGGCCTGTGGAATAGTGGACTATTGGAAGAAGGCCTCCAAGAGGATCCGTGGGATGGACTCCCCCTGGACCCCAGCATGAGCCATCGGTTAGGCATACTCCTTTGTTGCTTAGGGGGTGAGACACGGAAGCCATCTCACAGTCCGCTGCCTCATCTCCACAGGGTCAGCGGGACATTTTCAGGAAGGGATGGAATGGAACACAATGGAAACCTCATGCTGCTAGGAGAGAGACAGAGACAGACAGAGACAGAGAGAGAGAGAGGAGTGTGTGTGTGTGTGTGTGTGTGTGTGTGTGTGTGTGTGTGTTGGGGGGGGAAGCAGAATTTGGCTGGGGATGCAGTGTCTGGGAGGTAACAGATGCTATGCTACCCACTAAGATTTTTGTCCAACCTGCCCTGCAGTTGGGCTGTTGTCAATTCAACTCCAGAGATGGAAAAAAAAAATCATGTAAAGTCCAAAGAATAACTCATCTCTAAATTAAAAAATGATGACTAAATCACCCCTTATGTGAGATCTCTCTCATCTACCCCTCCCTAATAATAGTGATAATAATTGTGGTATTTGTTCAACATTTACTATGTGTCAAGTACTGTTATAAGCTCTGGGATAGGTACAAGTTAGTCAGGTCGGACAAAGTCCACATGGGGCTCACGGTCTAAGTAGAAGGGAGACTGGGAATGGAATTCCCAATTTACAGATTGAGAAGCAGCGTGGCTCAGTGGAAAGAGCACGGGCTTTGGAGTCAGGGCTCATGAGTTCGAATCCCAGCTCTGCCACTTGTCGGCTGTGTGACTGTGGGCAAGTCACTTAACTTCTCTGGGCCTCAGTTCCCTCATCTGTAAAATGGGGATTAAGACTGTGAGCCCCACGTGGGACAACCTGATTCCCCTATGTCTACCCCAGCGCTTAGAACAGTGCTCGGCACATAGTAAGCACTTAACAAATACCAACATTATTATTATTATTATTAGATGAAGAAAATTGGGCCCAGAGAAGTGAAGTGACTTACCCAAGATTACACACCAGGCAAGTGGTAGAGCCAGGATTAAAACCCAGGTCCTCTGACTCCCAAGTCTGAGTTCTTCTCAATCAATTGATGGTATTTGAGTGCTGCCTATGCAGAGCACTGTACTAAGTGCTTGCTTTCCACCAGGCCAACCTGCCTGAACCTTGGTTAGTTTTGCTACCAGGAATTGTTCTAGCATCTTTCTTCCCAAGATCTCAGAATGAGTGCTCTGCCAGGCCCCTCAGTCAGCTTCACAAGGGAAGAACAGATGTGATGCTCTCTGGCTTGAAGGTGTATTGGACTCTCCCGAGTGCTTAGGGCAGTGCTTTGTACATAATAAGCACTCAATAAATTGATTGATTGAAAAAAATCACTGACTGACATTGATTGGTGGCCACCTCCCAGTGCCTGGCACAAAGTACTTAAATCCCCTGAGAATCACAGTGTGACTTGTGAAGTTTTGCCCACATGCTGGGTGCCTCTCTTTTCTAACCCCTCCTTCACCAGTTTCTCCAGATCTCTCCTAAAATGTGAAAAGCAGGTCCGGCCCCCATCCAAGACACTAATAGGGAAAAGGAAGGGTTATTAGCTGACTAAGGCTAAGGATTGAGGAAGGGGAGGGAGTAAATAAATCCCCAGCCTTTGCACCTGCACCTTCAAGCAAAATCCAGCCTAAGCTGAGCCATGCCACTATGCTACTGGCTCATTCAGTTTATGATACTCTGTGCCAGCCAAGTTTTGGGCTTCCCAAAGGGCCTCAGTTTTCTCATCTGACAAGTGAGAAGAAGAAAACCTGACTGGTAAGATAGTGGTCCCTCTAGACTGTAAGCTCATTCTGGGCAGGGAATGTGTCTGTTATATTGTTATATTGCACTCTCATTCATTTGTATTTACTGAGCACTTACTGTGTGCAAAGCACTGTACTAAAAGCTTGGGAGAGTACAATATAGCAATAAACAGACACATTTCCTTCCCACAACCAGCTACTCTACCAAGTGCTTAGTACAGTGCTCTGCACACAGTAAGTGCTCAGTAAATATGATTGACTGATCAGGATCAAATGAGGTCACTGATGAAAGGAGTGAGGACATCGGTGCTGGGGATGATCAAACTTTTTCTGAGCCTAGCCAATGTTCCCAATCCTGGATCGCTTGTTATATGGCTCCAAGTCTGCTCCCAAGTCCATGTCCCTTTTGACCCTAACTCAGAAATCTATCACTTTGTGATTTGGTTACAGGGCTGTCGGCATCCTCTTGCTCTTCCTAAAAGGAGCTGTGAACAAATCCGGGATGTGGGAGGCCAGAGAATCAATTACCTTTTGATCTCTTAAAAACCATTTGTGAACAGACTTCTCCCTGGACCTCTCTTCCCCTTGCTCAGTGCCTCAAATGATCCAAAGATCCACCATCTAGATATCATTTCTGGCCTCATTTCCCAGTCCTCAGTTCTGCTGGATTGAGAGGGCAGGGGAAAGCAAGGAAGGAGAGAGGAGGGCAAGGGAGGACAAGGGAGGGAGGGTAAAGGTTCCAGGTTTTCCCTGGTTGCCCCACAATATATAAGATGATCGGAGAGGGAGAAATAATGAGCCAATTCTTGTGGGCAGCCTGTTAAGTGACGGAGGAGGTCCCTGGCCAGACCACAGCAGCTGGGTTTCCTAATGGTCTGACAGAAGTTCCGCCCAGTTCCACCTAGCCAAGCCTGAAAGTGTAGGACAAAAACTGGGTGGCTGCTGTTTCTTCGGATTATTTCAGAACTTCTCTAATTCTTTCTTCTCCATTTCTGACTCTTCTTCAGTGACCCATCATGGATCATCCAACACCCCTCACTCTCTCCTCTCCGTCCCTGACTCTTCCCCAGTGATCCAGCATGGACCATACAACACCCCAATTCTCTCCTCTCTATTCCTGACTCTCCCCCAGTGACTCAGCACGGACCATCCAATGCCCCTGACTCTCCCCCAGTAACCCAGCATGAACCACCCAATACCCCCTGACTCTCCCCTCTCCATCCCTGACTCTCCTCCAGTGACCCAGCATAGACCAACCAATGCCCCTGACTCAAAGCTCACTACAAAGCGGCATGGCAAAGCAGTATGCCGTGGTGGATAGAGCATCGGCCTGGGAGTCAGAGGGTCATGGATTCTATTCCCGACTCTGCCATTTGTCTGCTTTGTGACCTTGGGCAAATCACTTCACTTCTCTGGCCTCAGTTACCTCATCTGTAAAATGTGGATTGAGATTGGGAGCCCCATGTGAGATGGGGACTGCAATCCAACCCAATTTGCTTATATCCACCCCAGCGCTTAATACAGTGCCTGGCACACCGTAAGCATTTAACAAATACCAAAATTATTATTATTATCATCACAAAGGGACCTCTGTTCCCATATGCAGGCTGTAGCTCTCATGCTTCCCAGACTCTGTTCTGTTTCTGCTTCGGAAGACATTTTTGACCAGAGAGCTGAAAAGTGCACTCCTCCATTTAGCACACATGGAATACATTCCAAATAAGCACGTATGCTCAGCAGGAATAAGACAATCCATTACCGAGCATGAGGGGAGGAAAGGGGAATAACGTGAGCAGGGGCCCCCAGATACCCATTTGGCACTGAAGGTAAAATTACAATCGTAATTCTCCATCTCCAATGGTATGATGACGTGACGTGAAAAGATCCCTGGGTGTGTTCGTTCCAGTCCAGCAACAACTCCCCCTTCCGTCATTGTGAACCAGCATCTTGCCAGTCTGCTAATGATCAGTCCAGACTCCAGCAAAACGACTCTGAGAGTGACCAGGAAGTGAGTCTGACAGAGGGAGGGCCACTTGGAAGAAGTAGGCAGATGGGAAGACAGACGGGAAGATGTCTCAAGAGACTAATGGCAGACACTGACAGACTCGGGTCCAGGACGGACTGTCCTGTTCCTAAAGGTCTTCAGTGTTGGGAACTGCCAGCCCCTGGCTAGATGTTGCCAACATAAAATTCCAACATGTAATCAGCAAACCACTGACTCTCCCCTTCAGTCATCATCATTATCATCACCCCTCACTTGTTGAGGGTCTGCTGTGAGCAGAGCACCATACTAGAAGCTTGGAATAGCTAACCAAAGCAAAGATACCCATTCCCTGTCCTTAGTGAGATTACAATCTAAAGAGCAGTGCTAAGGAGGAGTGGTGCTTAGTGAAAAGAACATGGACCTGGAAGTCAGAGGACCTGGGTTCTCATTCCGGTTCTGCCATGTACCTGCTGGGTGACCTTGGGCAAGTCACTTAACTTCTCTGTGCCTCAGTTCCCTCAACTGCAAAATAGAGATTCAATACCTGTTCTCCCTCCTATTTGGACTACAAGCCCCATGGGGTACCTGATTATCTTGTATTTACCTCTGAGCTTAGCACAGTGCATGGCACATATTAAGTGCTTAACAAATACCACAATTAGAGGGAAGCAGCATATCCCAGTAGAAAGACCACAGGCCTGGGAGTCAGAGGACCAGGGTTCTAATCCCAGCTTCACCACCTGTCTACTGTGTGACCTTGGGCAAGTCCCTTAAATTCTCCAGGCCTGCACCTCAATTACTTCATCTGTAAAATGGGGAATGAATTCTCCTTCCTCCGACAGACTGGGAGTCCCATATGGGCCAGGGACTGGGTTCAACCTGATTATCTTAGTAAAATTCTTGTCACATAGTAAGTGCTTAATACCATTAAAAAATAGTAAAAATACTTTTTTTAAATGAGGAACACAGGCAAACTGCCAAATGTACAACAGGAAGAAGGATAAGAGCCTCTTACAAAAGTAAGCAGTGTTGTAAATAAACAGGGGAGGCAGTGTGATCTAGTAGAAAGATCATGGAGATCTGGTTTTCAGTCCTGGCTCTGTCTCCCGTTTGCTGTATGACCTATGACAAGTCATTTAACCTCTCTGGGCCTGAGTTTCCTTGTGTGTTAAACAAGGGTACTAATGCCTGCCTCATGCAGAAGCAGCAAGGTCTAGTGGATAGAGCACAGGCCTGAGAGAAGGACCTGGGTTCTAATCCCAGATCTGCCACTTGTCTGCTGTGTGACCTTGGGCAAGTCACTTCACTTCTCTGTGGCTCAATTCAGAGTTCATAGACACATTCCTTAGAACAGACAGGATTCGGTGATAGATTGAATATGTAGACTGAATAAGAGAGATGTGTTGAGGATAATGCCAAGATTATGGGCTTTTGAGACAGGGAGGACAATGGTGTTGTCTATAGTTTTCTTCCAATCAATTCTCTATTCCAGTAGATATGTCTACTCCATTTACTCATTGTTTCCTTGCTCCCTTTTGACTTTTACCTTTCGTAACCAAGGGTTTTTTTCTTGTTTCCACTGTATTCATACAATATGTCAGCATATCTCCCTCACTAGATAGAAAACTTTGAGGACAGGGACTGGGTCTTCTATCTCCATTGCCCTCTCCTAGCACTCAGCACAGTGCTCTTTACATAGTAGGTGCTCAGCAAATAATAAATAAATGAACAGTCATCTAGTTTGGTTTCTGAATTTCTCCTGAGATAAACAAAGTTTTTCTCTCTCCTTTCCTGAATTTATTTGGCACAGAAATTGGCATTGCCAGCTCTTAAAATATCCATTTTCTCTCTCCAGGCTGAGGTAGAAAAACAAAACCCTAAGCCATTTGTTTCTTGTTGGCCCTGAAATTCAGGTCTACACAGCGTGATCTGAATTCTCCAGGGAATTTCACACTGCAGGTTCGTGTGACTCAGGGAAACATGGGCCCCAAGCACTTATCTATCATAGCTGGGTTTAATTAGGAAACACACAGCTTCACTTCAAGCAATTTCCCTCCTGCAGCCAGCACTCGTTTAGGTCTTTCCAACCCCAAGAGAAGGAATGACATCAGTCCAGATCGCACAAGGCACTAGGAAGAAACATTACTGCTTTTAGCTACCAGAGGCAGGAAATGGGCCATGCCAGGCCATGCCAGGAGGTCACCCTGGGAGGGGACCAACTCACTTGGGCACCTGATATTAGGTGAACTCCCCTACTAGATTGTCAGCCCTTTGAAGTCAGGGATGAGTAATTAATGAGCATTTACTATGTGCAGAGCACTGCACTTAAGCACTTGAGAGAGTACAGCAGAGTAAATAGACATGATCCCTGCCCTCAAGGATTTCACTATCCAAAAGGGGAGACAGACACTAAAATCAGTTACCAGTAGGGAGAGCAAGTGAATGAAAGGATATATACGTAAATGGTGCAGGGAGATGGGAGAGTACTTAAGTGTTTAGGAGGTACGGACTCAATTGAATAGGTAATACAATACGGAGGAGAAATAGGATGGGGAGATGAGAAACTAGTCAGGGAACACTTCCTGGAGGGGATGGAATTTTAGTTGGGCTTTGAAGATGAGGAGAGTGGTGGTCTGTCAGATGTGAAGGGAGAGGGAGCGCCAAGCCAGGGGAAGGAAGTGAACATGGGATTGATAAGTGAGATGAGAATGAGGCCTCCTCCTCCTGCAGACTGTAAGCTTGTTGTGGGGAGAGATCACGTCTATCAACTCCACTGCATTGTCCTCTCCCACGTGTTTAGTACAGTACTCTGCACACAGTAAGCACTTAATAAATACCATTGATTGATCGAATGAGGCGCAGTGAGTAGGTTGGTGTTAGAGGAGCAAAATATGCAAAGTCAGTAGTAGTCGTAGATTAACAAGGTAAGGTAGGAGGAAGAGAGCTGATTGAATGCCCTAAAGCCAGTTTGGGTAAAGAGTTTCTGCTTGATGCAGAGAGGGATTGGCAACCATTGGAAGGTTTTGAGGATCAGTGATATTTATTGAGCACTTATTGTGTGCAGAGTCCTGTACTAAGCACTTGGGAGAGTACAGTGCAATAGAGCTGGAGACACATTCCCTGTCCACAGTGATCTGGACAGTAGAATGAAGTACTGACTGGGAAAGGGAGAGGCTGAAGGTAGGGAAGTCAGCGAGGAAGCTGATGCAGTAGTAGAGACTGGATATGACAAGTGCTTGGACCAGCATGGTAGTGGTGTAGATGGAGAAGAAGTGGCGGATTCTGGAGAGAGATGAGTTGAGGATAATGTGAGGCAGGCAGTTGATGGTGATATTGTCAACACTATTTCTCTTCCCTTACTGACACCCATGCCCATCACCCTCATTGGCTGTTCCAGGCATTCGACTCCCTCCTCAAGCCCCCTGTTCCTCCCCATCCCCCATCCCTCACCCCCAACTATCTGGCTACCTACTTCATTAGGAAAATTGACATCATCAGGTGTGAGCTCCCCAAAGTCGCCCCCCCCTCCTCCATCCCCGTCTCAACCCCCTTTTCTACTTTCCCATCCTTCCCAGCAGTATCTTCAGAGGAGATCTCCTCCAGCCTCGCAAGTGCCACCCCCTCCATATGCGCTTCAGACCCCATCCCCTCCCACCTTATAAAAACTCTCGCCCCTTCCCTCCTCCCCGCCTTAACTTCCATCTTCAACCACTCACTCTCCAATGGCTTCTTCCCCTCTGCCTTCAAACATGCCCACGTCTCCTTCACACCTTATCAAAACCCTTGCCCCCCCTCCCTTCCTCCCTCACCGCTGTTCTCAACTGTTCGCTTTCCAGTGGATTCTTTCCCACTGCTTTCAAACATGCTCAAGTCTTCCCTATTCTAAAAAAGACCCTCCTAGACTCCTCGGCTCCCTCCAGCTCTCACCCCACCTCCGTCCTACCATTCTTCTCCAAACTCCTTGACCGAGTTGTCTAAACCCACTGCCTTAAGTTCCTCTCCTCCAATTCTCTCCTTGATCCCCTCTAATGTAGCTACCATCCCCTTCACTCCACAGAAACCACCCTCTCAAATGTCACCAGTGATCTCCTCCTTGCCAAATCCAATGACCTCTACTCCATCTTAATCCTCCTTGACCTCTCGACTGCCCACAGTTGACCACCACCTTCTCCTGGAAATATTATCCAACCTCATCTTTGCTGTCACTTTCCTCTCCCAGTTTTCCTTCATTTAATCGTATTTATTGAGCACTTATTGTGTGCAGAGCACTGTACTAAGCACTTGGAAAGTCCAATTCAGAAAATACAATTTTCCTCCTCTCTGGGTGCTCTTTCTCAGTTTCTTTTGTGGGCTCCTCCTCTGCTTCCCATCCCCTAATTGTGGCCATCCTGTCCTCTCCATTCAAACTGCTACCACATTACTCCAAGCATTCGTCCTATCCCTCCTTGATTACTGTATCAACCTCTTTGCTGACCTCCTTGCCTCCTGTTTCTCCCTACTCCAGTCCATGCTTCACTCTGTTGCCTGGATCATTTTTCTATAAAAACTTTCAGTCCATGTTTCCCCACTCCTCAAGAACCTCCAGTGGTTACCCATCCACCTCCTCTTCCACCAGAAACTCCTTACCATCGGCTTTAAAGCACTCAATCACCTTGCCCCCTCATACCACAACCCAGTCCAGGAACTTCACTCCTATATTGCCAGCCTACTCACTCTATCTCAATCTCATCTATCTCATCACCACCCTCCCCCCCATATCCTGCCTCTGGTCTGGAACGCCCTCCCTTCTCAAATCAGACAATTACTCTGCCCAACTTCAAAGCCTTATTGAAGGCACATCTCTTCCTAAAAGTCTTCTCTAAGCCCTCATTTACTCTTTTCCCACTCCCTTCTGTGTCACCCTGACTTCTCCCTCTATTCACCACCTACCCCTACCAGCCCCACAACACTTATGTATATTCCGTAATGTATTTATTTATATTAATGTCTGTTTCTCCCTCTAAACTGTAAGCTCATTGTGGGCAAGGAATGTGTCTGTTATATTGTTGTGCTGTAATCTCCCAAGCACTTAGTACAGCGCCCCGCACACAGTAAGCACTCAATAAATATGATCGATTGATTGGAGCCAGAATGAGAACCCAGGTCCTCTGACTCCCAGGCCCAGGTTCTGTTCACTGGGCTGAGCCTACAGGGGAGCCAGTCATCAGCGTGCCAGTCATTAGAGAAGCAGCGTGGCTTTGTGGAAAGAGCATGGGCTGGGGAGTCAGAGGTCATGGGCTCTAATCCCGGCTCTGCTGCTTGTCAGCTATGTGACTTTGGGCAAGTCACTTAACTTCTCTGTGCCTCAGTGACCTCATCTGTAAAATGGGGATGAAGAGTGTGAGCCCCACGTGGGACAACCTAATAATAATGTTGGTATTTGTTAAGCGCTTACTATGTGCAGAGCACTGTTCTAAGCGCTGGGATAGACACAGGGGAATCAGGTTGTCCCACGTGGGGCTCACAGTCTTAATCCCCATTTTACAGATGAGGGAACTGAGGCACGGAGAAGTTAAGTGACTTGCCCACAGTCACACAGCTGACAAGTGGCAGAGCTGGGATTCGAACTCATGAGCCCTGACTCCAAAGCCCGTGCTCTTTCCACTGCGCCACGCTGCTTCTCGTGAACCTGATCACCTTGTATCTCCCCAGCACTTAGAACAGTGCTTTGCACATAGGAAGAGCTTAACAAATGTCATCGTTATTATTATTATTATCAGCCCAGCCTTCAAAGGTTTCCTGGGCCTCTGAGGGAGGGGGTTCAAGCCCTACACATGGTGGAGGGCAGGTGGCTGCTAATTTCCTGGAGAGCCTTGAGGTGTACATGCTGGAGCTATCCTGAGCTGGTAAGGAAGATGAGACAGCCCTGGGTATCCCCTTTTTCTCAGGACGAGCCTGAACAGGGAGAAGCCCATAGAAGATGGTTTCCAGACTGGCCCAGGGCAGGTAGCCTATTCCTGAGCATCTTAGGGCTGGAGCCTATCACCCTTCCTGTCTCACAAACCCATAACCTTGGCTTTGTCCTCAACTCATCTCCTTCATTCAACCCACACATTCAATCTATCACCAAATCTTGTTGGTTCTACCTTTACAACATTGTTAAAATCCATCCTTTCCTCTCCATCCAAACTGCTACCACATTAATCCAAGCATTTATCCTATCCTGCCCTTGATTGCTGCTTCAGCCTCCTTGCTGACCTCCCTGCCTCCTCTCTCCCCACTCCAGTCCATACTTCACTCTGCTGCCCAGATAATTTTTCTTAAAAAACGTTCAGTCCGTATTTCCCCACTCAAGAGCGTCCAGTGGCTGCCCTCTGCATCAAACAGAAGCTCCTTACCAGGGAGACTCCCCTACTATCTCACAAATTCAAGTGAGAGTGAAAGTCAACTTCTCCCCCAACGGTTATAAAACTGGAAAGGGCAAAGTAAAGAGAGAGAGATTTGTAGAGGAGCAGAGGGGATAGGAGGACCCCCTGGGACTGTGGAGTGTCCTCTTAGTTGCTGGGTGTGGAGCCAAGGTGTGAGAGGGCTTAGGTCCTCAATAAACATCAAGATGCCACCTGCACCTGGTGGCATGAAGAAGTGACAACACAACTAAGATTTAACATTGGCACCTTCACATTCAGGGGAATGACTGTTCGGTTTCTAGGCTCTTGCTCTTTTGCCTTGAGGCTATTTTCCCAGTTGTGTCACTTGGGTCGGTCTTTTGCTTCTATTGCATGTTCCCAGGCAGCGTGGCTCAGTGGAAAGAGCACGGGCTGGGGACTCAGAGGTCATAGGTTCAAATCCCAGCTCTGCTGCTTGTCAGCTGTGTGACTTTGGGCAAGTCACTTAACTTCTCTGTGCCTTAGTTCCCTCAACTGTAAAATGGGGATTAAGATTGTGAGCCCCACGTGGGACAAACCTGATGACCTTGTATCCTCACCAGCGCTTAGAACAGTGCTTTGCACAAAGCGCTTAACAAATGCCATCATCATTATTATTATTAGTCCGGTGCCCAGCAGATGCCCAGCCGGCCCTTAGGAAAAGTTATTATCAATGAAAGGTCCACAAGGCCACTTTCTCCAATAAGGTGAGGTAGCTCCCGCCCCCCTCCCCAAAAAAGTCAACAACTTCTCAACTGCCCTGAGCTTATCCTCCTTCGTGCACTTGCATTCGGGTCTGCCCTCTCCTGATCCGGCCCCCAGGTCTCTCTGCCTTTCTGTTGCAATTTTATCGATTAAGCAGTCTCGGGACAGAGGCTCACCTATCGTTCCCAATGGAGAAAGTGCTATCATTTTCTTTACAGTATTTGTTAAGTGCTTACTATATGCCAGGCACTGTATGAAGCACTGGGGTAGATGCAAGTTAATCAGGTTGGACACAGTCCACGTCCCACATGGGGCTCACAGTCTTAATCCCATTTTACAGAAGAAGTCACTGAGGCACAGAGAAGTGAAGTGACTTGCCCAAGGTCACACAGCAGATAAGTGACGGATCTGGGATGAGAACCCAGGTCCTCCTGACTCCCAGGCCGGTGTTCTATCCAGTAGGCCACACTGCTTCGTTAATCGTTGACTAAGTGCACACTGAGTGATAGGGTAATTGCAGAGTAGACAGATCATTTCCAGGCTCCCCCAAAATGGGGGAAGTGGACACCTAGAATGGAAAACCAGCCAAAAATAAACCACCAGACGCCAAAGGAATAGGAAGTAGTGGGGCACAGTTCTTGGAGGGAAGAGCCCTCCCACTGCCCACATGGGTTCCCAGCACCCTCTCTGATTGCCAACCAGCTCAGCCTTCTCAACACTCTGCCTCCAACTGAGCCAACCACAGGAAATTTAGAGGACCCATGTGACGGCTGTCCTCCCGGCTAGACGTCCTCACTTTCCTAGTTCTGGTAATCCCTTACGGACCACTCACGTATGAATTGATCCAAACTTTGTGAACGTGACAATATTTTTGGAGGCAGGATTTCCTATGGAAGTGGATTCCATCCACCTAGCAAACCCTGGGGGACTTCAGTCAGCTCTACTTGTCGGGCGACTACTGTGTGTGTAGAGCACTCTACTAGGTGCTTGGGAGAGTACAGTAGAGGCAAAAGACACAAGGAGTTCCTCAAGGAGCTGACAGTCTAATAGTCTAGACAGGCTATCAGAGATCACTCTATAATTGTTTCTAGGTCTGCTTTCTCCATGAGTGTGAGCTCCATAAAAGTGTCTCTTGCATACATATGCTGTACTTTCCCAAGTGCCTAAGACAGTGCAGTGCACCCAATGGGTGCTCAGCTCAGGCAGTTACTGCTGCTACCAATAGTGAGAACTGGATGAATCCAATCACACAACTGGCCGCAGCCAGAGTATGGAAAGAGGAAACAGATGATTAGAAAATTAGTGTATGTATATAGATCGCTAGATACAGAAGTGCTGAGGCTAGGAATAAGACTAGCCATTGGATCGATAGGTTACGATGGTGAGAGCTGGTGGGGCCCTAAAAACCAAAGGACAGGAGCTTTTGCTTAATGTAGAGGAAGTGGGTAGCCTTTGGAGGGGCTTTCAAGAGCTCCTTCATCCTTTCATTCATTCATTCATTCAATAGTATTTATTGAGCGCTTACTATGTGCAGAGCACTGTACTAAGCGCTTGGGATGAACAAGTCAGCAACAGATAGAGACAGTCCCTGCCGTTTGACAGGCTTACGGTCTAATCGGGGGAGACGGACAGGCAAGAACAATGGCACTAAACAGTGTCAAGGGGAAGAACATCTCGTAAAAACAATGGCAACTAAATAGAATCAAGGCGATGTACAATTCATTAACAAAATAAATAGGGTAACGAAAATATATACAGTTGAGCGGACGAGTACAGTGCTGTGGGGATGGGAAGGGAGAGGTGGAGGAGCAGAGGGAAAAGGGGAAAGTGAGGCTTTAGCTGCGGAGAGGTAAAGGGGGGATGGCAGAGGGAGTAGAGGGGGAAGAGGAGCTCAGTCTGGGAACGCCTCTTGGAGGAGGTGATTTTTAAGTAAGGTTTTGAAGAAGGAAAGAGAATCAGTTTGGCGGAGGTGAGGAGGGAGGGCGTTCCGGGACCGCGGGAGGACGTGACCCGGGGGTCGACGGCGGGATGGGCGAGACCGAGGGACGGTGAGGAGGTGGGCGGCAGAGGAGCGGAGCGTGCGGGGTGGGCGGTAGAAAGAGAGAAGGGAGGAGAGGTAGGAAGGGGCAAGGTGATGGAGAGCCTTGAAGCCTAGAGTGAGGAGTTTTTGTTTGGAGCGGAGGTCGATAGGCAACCACTGGAGTTGTTTAAGAAGGGGAGTGACATGCCCAGATCGTTTCTGCAGGAAGATGAGCCGGGCAGCGGAGTGAAGAATAGACCGGAGCGGGGCGAGAGAGGAGGAAGGGAGGTCAGAGAGAAGGCTGACACAGTAGTCAAGCCGGGATATAACGAGAGCCCGTAATAGTAAGGTAGCCGTTTGGGTGGAGAGGAAAGGGCGGATCTTGGCGATATTGTAGAGGTGAAACCGGCAGGTCTTGGTAACGGATAGGATGCGTGGGGTGAACGAGAGGGACGAGTCAAGGATGACACCGAGATTGCGGGCCTGCGGGACGGGAAGGATGGTCGTGCCATCCACGGTGATGGAGAAGTCTGGGAGCGGACCGGGTTTGGGAGGGAAGATGAGGAGCTCAGTCTTGCTCATGTTGAGTTTTAGGTGGCGGGCCGACATCCAGGTGGAGACGTCCCGGAGGCAGGAGGAGATGCGAGCCTGAAGGGAGGGGGAGAGGACAGGATCCTGGTGGGGGGATTTGATAAAGCCCTTAATTTTGCACATGTCAATCATACTTCCTCTCAGTCTTGATCTTATTTTGTCAGATGGATGAGCCCTACTCTTTTCTGCTCTATTCCTTTGGAAATTCCTGTGGACAACCTCCTGTCCATCTCCACCCCCCTCCTCAAAAATCTCCAGAAGTTGCCTATCAACCTTCACATCAAGCAAAAACTGCTCACTATTGGCTTCAAAGCTCTCCATCCCCTTGCCCCCTCCTCCCTCACCTCCCTTCTCTCCTTCTATAGCCCAACCTGCACAATCTGCTCCTCTGGTGCCAACCTCCTCACTGTGCCTCATTCTCGCCTGTCCTGCCATCGACCCCTGGCCCACATCCTACCTCTGGCCTGGAATACCCTCCCTCCTCACATCTGCCAAACTAGAACACTTCCCCTCTTTAAAGCCCTACTGAAAGCTCACCTCCTTCAGAAGGCCTTCCCAGACTGAGCCCCCCTTTTCCTCTCCTCTTCCTCCTCTGCATCGCCCCCACCCCCTCCTTCTGCTCTACCCAGCCCCCACAGCACTTATATATATGTACATATTTATTATTCTATTTATTAATAGTGTGTATATATCTATAATTCTATTTATTTATATTGATGCTATTGATGCCTGTCTACTTGTTTTGTTTTGTTGTCTCTCGCCCCTTCTAGACTGTGAGCCCGTTGTTGGGCAGGGATTGTTTTTATTTGTTGCCAAATTGGACTTTCCAAGTGCTTATTATGGTGCTCTGCACAGAGTAAGTACTCAGTAAATATGATTAAATGAATGAATCTTGGTGGCCCTCGCCTGTCCCTTCTCCAGCTCCCTTCATCCTTCCTGAGAGACAGGGCCCAGAATTACACATGGTAGCAATAGTAGCCAGATTTCTCGAGCTTCCACTTAGTGTACTGCCCTGTGCTTGCCAAGTACAGAGTAATGAAATGACACATTCTTTGCCCACTAGGAGCTTCCATCCTGGGCAGGCAAATCGATTCTGGACAGTGTTGGTTTTCAGTGGACCTTTTGGTTGCTACTGCCCTTTGGACCAGTGATCGGAGGGAACAGTCAACAGCAACTCTAAAATCTCTTTCCTGAACCACAACTGCCAGCTCTGTGCCCGAGACCATTCATTCAATTGTATTTATTGAGCACTTACTGTGTGCAAAGCACTGGACCTAGCGCTTGGGAGAGCACAAAACAACAATAAAGAGACACATGTGCTTGTCACTTGGATGGTTTTTCCTTGGTGCAATAACCTTGCACTTATTCACTGCCACCTGAGCCCCAGGGTCTGGGAAGCAGTGATGTCTTCTCTCCTGCACTGGCCCACCTATCTGCCCGCCATCACCCAGTGAAACCCTCTGCTGCTGAATCTGGGGCTGCAGCAAACCTGGGAATGGCTATTGGAAAAGAGGGAACATTGTTCTGGTCAGACTAGGGATGGCCTGAAGGTCTGGACACCATTCTGTCCACAGTGGAGAATGGTGGTAGCTTTTAATGCTGTTTTCATCATTAATGATGACTGGCAGGGCAGATGTGAGCTTCTCACTCCACCACAGTGTACAGATTGCACACAGCCACCCCCAGCCACCCGTCTAGCAAGGCATGCTGCTGGCTACAGGGGGCCAAGTGAGAGATTGTGGGTGTCAGCTAAAGTAGTCTAGTCCGGAGGGTACAAGCTCGCGGACCTGGGCAGTAGCCATTTGGATGAAGAGGAAGGCGCAGATCTGGGCAATGTTGCGGAGGAAAGCAACAGGGCATAGTGGATAGAACACAGTGCTGGGAGTCAGAAAGATCTGGGTTCTAATCCCTGCTTCACCACTTGTCTTCTGTGCGACCTTGGGTGAGTCACTGCTCTTCTCTGTGCCTCAGTTACTTTATCTGTGAAATAGGGATTAAGGCTGGGAGCCCCAGTGGACATGTACTGTATTCAAACTGATTAGCTTGAAGCTACCACAGGGCTTAGTTCGGTGTCTAGAACATAGCAAATGTTTAACCAATACCATAAAATTAAAAGAAAGAAAAATATTAGGAGGAGGAGGGTTTAGAAGGTCAGTTTTTGACAAATTGTGCTTAAAGATTCCTGTGGGATAGCATGAGGTGATGTCCTGGAGGCAAGGGAAAATGCAAGATTGTAGAAGAAAGGAGAGGGGATTATAGAGAGAGGAGGGGAGAGTTTAAAGCTGTTGACACCCCAGTCGTGCCAACCCAAGAGCTACCCTTAATACTTATTTTATTCCTGTTCTTGGCACTTATGTACATATATCTTTATCTGTACATTCAATTATTCAATTGAATTAATTCAGCTATCTTTGCCTGCTGTAAATATAGTTATGAGAAGCAGCTTGGCCAAGTGGTTAGAACTTAAGCCTGGGAAACAGAAGGTCTTGGGTTCTAATCCTGCTTCAGTCACTTATCTGCTGTGTGGCCTCGGGCAAGTCATTTCACTTCTCTGTGCCTCAATTACCTCATCTGTAAAAATAGGGATTAGGACTGTGAGTCCCATATGGGACAGGGACTGTGCCCAACCTGATTTGCTTGTATCCACCCCAGTGCTTAGTACAGTGTCTGGCATATAATAAGTGCTTAACAAATACCACCATTATTAGTAGTAGTAGTACAGTTGTATAAGTTTCTTGATAGAT
This sequence comes from Ornithorhynchus anatinus, assembly GCF_004115215.2. Taxonomy (NCBI): domain Eukaryota; kingdom Metazoa; phylum Chordata; class Mammalia; order Monotremata; family Ornithorhynchidae; genus Ornithorhynchus; species Ornithorhynchus anatinus. Next base: position 760,525 of record NW_024396943.1, on the reverse strand, counting down.
CTTTGTGGTTTCTCCTACTCCTGCTATTGATAAATAATTTATGTCCATCTCCCCCTTTAGATTATGAGCTCCTTGAGGGAAGGGAACAGGTGTCTTGCTACTTAGTACAGTGCTCCCTACTCAGTAGGAGGCTGGCTGACTGACAAAACTGATTTGAAAGTCAATCTATCAATCAAGTCATCTGCTTAGAGGTCGGAGCTGAAGCCAGAAGAACAGATGAGCTCCCCGACGAGGGAGTGGAGATTGAGAACAGAAGGGGACCCAGAACAGAGCCTTGAGGGATACCCACATTTAGGGGGTGAGAGGCTGAGAGGAGCCAGTGAGACAGAAGGAGAAGCCAGAGAAACAGGAGGAGAACCGGGAGAGGATGGTGTCAGAGAAACTGACGTTAGGTAATGTTTCCAGGAGAAGGGGGTGGTCCTCAGAGTCAAAGGCAGCTGAGAGGTCAAGACGGATTAGGATGACAGAGTCCATTGGATTTGGCAAGGAAGAGTCATTGGTGACCTTGGAGAGCAGTTTCTGTGGAGAGAAAGGGACAGCCACTTGACTGTAGAGGGTTGAAGGGAGAGTTAGAGGAGAAGTGTAGGCAGTGGGTGTAAACAACTTGTTTGTGAAATGCCTAAAAGGATAGGAGTAAAAACCAAAAGACCTAGGACACGTACAGAGCACCTCATGAACCCTTGGGTGATCCAGTTTCAACTGTATTTGGTTTTGAAGCGGGAAGCCGTGTCCAAGAGCTTCCCTTTACCATGGAGCAGGAAGGGGCACAAAGAGCCAAAAAGTACAAGATGAGCAACAGCTTTGGTGGGCATTCGGTCTTGAGATTCTTCTACCCTAAATTGTACCGATAACAAAACCATGACGACTCACAATCGTGGCAGCGTTCAATTGCAATTCTGTGATCATTAAAGCACAGTCATCACTGGGCCCCCAACAGAGGCATCACTCACTTAGGCCAGGCTTGAGCCATTTTAAAGTATATAAGTGGTGATGGACATCCAGATTAACCAGTAACACATGCAGGATTTTAGGCAATGAGTCTGGGCTTCTTTAGGTCAATGAGTGTGTAATCAAGCAATAAAACTACCTCATACCACAAAGTGTGTTTTTTAAAAAAACAAAAACAGAACCTCGACCTCATGCCTTCCCTGCCCACTCCGTGGCCTTCTCCTTCCCTCCTCACAGCCTCCTCCTCCTCTACCCACCGCCAATAAAGGATGCTGGATCTGGCAGCTGGGGAGCCTGCCAAAACCTGGCCCACAAACAGCAATTTGGCAGGATGGTGGTTTCATCCCTCTGGTTCTGAACGCGTTGCTCGGTGCCCTTGACCGCGTCTGCTACTCAGGTCCGCTGCAGGTTCGGACTCTGATATGGAGGGAGAGATGGGGAAAGGGACTGTGGCTGCTAGCCCCGCCCCCCCCTTCATGGAGGGGGGAGGGGAGAAGCAAACGGGTGGGGGAAAGAGGGGAGGAGAGGGGAGGAGGGGGAGGAGGGGGAGGAGGGGGGAGGAGGGGGAGGAGGGGGGAGGAGGGGGGAGGCTGACAGAGAAGGAAGAGGAAAGGGTGTCCGGGAGTGAGCCCTTATGCCCTCGACGAACTAGAAACCTTGGAACGGGGAGGCCAGGCTGGGCAGCCTGATTCCAGGGAGCCCCACCAACAAGGTTTTGGAATTCGCAGGATCCTACTACATCGCATGCTGCCGGGCTGGAAACCTTTCCCAACATGGCAGACCTAAAATCACCATCCCTGAGCCACCGAGTCCCTTTTCGTTCCGTCCCAACGTGTCCTGGAAGAGGTCAAACCCGCCAGCTCGCTTCCAGATTTCTGATATAATAACCACTCATCAACTGTAACAGGTGTGTTCTCGTGAGTTGAAATCTATTTTAGTCGACGATCTCCCTGCAGTTCTGGGAGAGAGGGAGCCCAAAAGGTTAAGAGAGGTGACAAAGTGTAGCCTACCCAGTTGCCATGTTGAGAGCAGTCCCCAGACCACCCAGGATTCAGCACTAGAAAAAGCTTCCTCCTGCAGAACTGCCCTTCCCCATCCCACCCCGGCCTCAGTCACACTGTTTCTTCGGTATCAGCATCCTAACCCCTGGAACCTAAAAACAAGCTGCAGAGCCTGCAGGCAGACGACAGCACACGTACCAATTCGTGTACTACCAATGTGGGTCCAAGAGTGCCTGCGTGCGCGCACACATACCCACCCACACACACATACTCACACACACAAACACACCCACACATACCCCACACACATACACACATATACATACCCCCACACACATACACTGGCTCCAAGGCTATTCCCAGGGGAGGACGCACAAGACCAGGGTCCCTGGCTAGAAGAAAACACCAGTGTCAAGCCCTTCCATGGCCCGGTAGTGACTAATTCTTTGCCAGGAGCCGCTGTCTCCTCACCGCGCCAATCCCTCACCCACCCTGCCGCTGATTGGATTTTCCCTGGGCACCTGGCCTGCCCCACCCGCCAGTCGTCTCCCCGACAAGATCACGGCCGGGCAGGGAGGCTCCCATGGGCCCCCAAAGCCCCGCCACTGCTCTTCGGCTTCTGGAGAGCGAGGCAGGTGGGGGAGGGCTCCAGAAGTGGGGCTTCAGGTGAAGCAGAGCGGTGGAAGGAAGGTTCTTATCCGTCCCTTAGGGGAGAACCAGAATCAAGGAGCCATCTGCATACATGTACACACGCACCCCCACTCCCATGCACCCAACCCGTCTCCATCCCCGCCGGCGGAGCTCAGGTGCCGTTGGCGGGTACCAGCCGGACCTGCCCCAAGCCGACAAGGGTTGGGGACCTACCAGTCGGTGTGCGTCTCGTCGATCACCAGCAGCAGCTTGGACTTCCTGAGGGCGGCGGCGGCGGTGGCGTCCACCAACCCCGCCGAGGCGGCCGTTTGCTTCACGGCGTTGGACAAGGAACTGAAGAAGCTGCTGCCCACAGACTGCACAGGAGTGGCGGCCGGGGGTGGCGGCGGCGGGGCGGCGGCGGCGGGGGGCGGCCTCCGCTCCGGGGCCGGGGAAGCGGCCGGGGGTCCGGTGGGGGGCGGCGGCTGCTGGGGCTCCGGCCGCTGCAGGTCGGTCATGTAGCCATTGGGCAGGTTGGCGATGAAGCTGCTGTCCGAGAGCCGGCGCCGCAAGAAGTTCATCATCTGGCCGGGAGCGAGACGGGAAGATGGAGAGAGCCGGAGCGGGCGAGCGCACTGGGGAGCGGGAGGACGAGCAAGGGAGCAGGCGGACAGCGCAGGTGGGAGGGAGGGAGGGCGGGGCGAAGGAAGCGGGAGGAGAGGGAGGGAGGGAGAAAGAGAGGGAGGAATTTAAGGAGGGAAAGAGAGGGAGCGGTGTGTTGCGGGGGCGGGCCTCCGCTCGCGGCCGCTCTCAGGATAAGGGGGTAGCAGAGATGGTCCCTCCGGGCTCGGCCTCCGAGCTTCAAGAAGGGAGAAAGAGACTGTGGCCGTGAGTCCCGCCCTCCGACTCCGTTTCCACCCCCACCCCCGCACGGCCCCGCCCCTCTATGTTTCTTCGGGCCCCGAGCGCCGGGCAAGGGGATCGGGGCTTCGGGACCACGAGGAAGCAGGCGGAGAGCGAGGGGAAGGTGGCTGAGGAGATGAGAGAAACCTCACAGCTCCGCCCTTCTCGCTGCCCTCCCTCTCTTCCAGGAGCCTGCCCCATCTAGAGGGCTGGGGGGCCGAGGGTTGGACCAGACCTCCTCTTGCTCTCGGGTCCTTCCAGCTCCCGCATCTACAAAAGGTCAAGGAGGGAAGTGGCCGGCTGGCGGCCGAAGAGAATCGAGAGGGGGAAAAGTGGGCTTCCCGTGGCTCTTCATTTCCCACCCACCGGGAGAGCCCTGCTGGGAACCTACCTGTGGCTGAGGACTTCCTCGGAGAAGCCCGGCCTGGGGGTCAAGTGACCTGGTTCTAATCTCGCCTCCACCACCTGCCTGCTGTGTGACCTTGTTCAAGTCACTTTAACATCTCCGTGCTTCATTCAGTTCCTTCATCTGTAACATGAAAATCCAACCGTTCTCCTTAAATGATGAGCCCCATGTGGAGAAGCAGCGTGGCCTAGTGGAAAGAGCACAGACCTGGGTTCTGACCCAGGCTTCGCCAATTGCCTTCTGTTGTAACCTTGGACGAGTCACTCGGTTTCCCTGTGCAGTCAAAAGGGCAACAACTGGAGGACTGTGGGTGACCCGGAAACTCGGGTCCACCACACCTCCGGGGCCTTCTCAGTCTTCCTAGTGTGTTTAGAGGGTGTGATGTTAACTTTCATGGTATCGGAGAAGAGTTTCTCCAATTAGATTGTTTTAATCTTTTAAACTACAGTGTATACACATATATCTAGCTATCCTTTGTACTTACAGAAGACACCTCTGGCGGTGAAATTTGCCTAGGGTCCTGGAATGGACTGGTCCTAGGCTTTTTTGAGGGTGGGTATGAGTCATCCTGCCTTCAGCAGGACCCAGAATGGAGTTGTGTTTGCAGAAGCAGTGTGGCTCAGTGGCAGGAGCCTGGGCTTGGGAGTTAAAGGTCATGGGTTCAAATCCCAGCTCTGTCACTTCTCAGCTATGTGACTGTAGGCAAGTCACTTCACTTCTCTGGGCCTCAGTTCCCTCATCTGTAACATGGGGATTAACTGTGAGCCTCACGTGGATTAACCTGATTACCCTGTATCTCCCCCAGTGCTTAGAACAGTGCTCTGCACATAGTAAGCACTTAACAAATACCAACATTATTATTATTATTAGTGGTGATGGTGTGCACTGAGCCATCCACACTCTCACCTGGTTCCCCTGTAGCCAGCAGCAACACCTTGTGAGATGAGAGGCGGCTAGGGGGCCGCTGCACCCTGTGACCTTGGACAGCTGGTCTTGGGCATCCTCTCCCCAGCTGGGCTCTCAATTGGCCTATGTGAATTAGTTGAGACCATAATGGGTAGGATGTGGGAGTAAACTACAGAATTTAACACTGACAACATGTGGAAGTGGGAAACGCAGCCAAATGGCCGGGAGATGAACTTGAAAGTTAAAAACCGAAATGTTCCTTCCCCACCATTTCAACATTTCTATTTTAATTCTGGGTAAGGCGTGAAAAGAGCAGAGCATTTATATTCATATCTGTAATTTATTTTAATGTCTGTCTCCCCCTCTAGACTGTAAGCTCCTTGGGGGCAAAGGACGTTGTCTACCAACTCTGTTGTACTCTTCCAAGCATTTAGTACAGTGCTCTGCACACAGTAAATGCACAATAAATATCGATTGATTGATTGATTGACTGAAGTCAACCCAAACAACATCCCCCTCTTAGGAAAGTGACGTGCCGTGAGTGTGTGTGTGTGCGTGTGTGTGTGTATGTGATTTAATAAGCAATTTGAAGAGGAAATTTGGATGAAAGATTTCCTGGCTAAGATCAAGACAGACCTCAAGTTGGGGAAAGGAAGGGGGAGTGGAGCCTGCTGGAAAATCTCAGTCATTGGGGAGAAGAAGCTCTGTGCAAAAATAAAATGCATTTTTTTAAATTTTCTGAGTTATGGGATCCAATCCAGAGCAGACAACTGAGTCCTTACTAACCTTGGGTAAAGGGGTAAGGGTGTGTGGATGAAGCTGACCAGACCCAGCTCATTCTACCCAAGGATTGTAGCCACTAAATTCCATATTAATTGCCTCCTGCTATGGAGGAATCTTCATCCAGATACTTGGATCAGACCACCTCGAGCTCAGATAGGATGAAATACTTGGCCTTTTAACCACTACAGATTGGGGGCAGTCTTAATTTATCAGCCCACATGCAGCTGGGGCTAGCCTACTTCAAGGAATACAATCAGTGAAATTTTGGTAGGAAATCAATCAATTGTATTTATTGAGCACTTAGTACAGAGCACTGTACTAGGCACTGGGGAAATAGTATAGTTCAATAGAGTTGGTAGATGTGAACCTGTCCTCAGAGTGCTTACAGTCTATTAGGGGAGCTGGACATTAACATGAATTACAGTTAGGCGAAGCAGTAAAGTATAAGGACATGGACAGTTAGGCTAGAGAACTAGGGGTGGGGTGAGTATCAAAGGGCTTAAGGGGTCCAGACCCAAGTGCATAAGTGATTTGGAAGGGAGGGTGAATAGGGTGGGGAGATGAGAGCAGGGAATGTGTCTACCAACTCTGTTATATCGTACTCTCCCAAGTGCTTAACATAGTGCTCTGCACACAGTAAGTGCCCAATCCATTTGATTGATTGATTGATTGGTCAGGGAAGGTTTCTTGGAAGTGATATGATTTTAGTAGGGCATTGAAGATGGGGAGAGTGCTGGTCTGTCAGATATAAAGGGGGACGGAGTTCCAGGCAAGAGGGAGGGGGTGAGCAAGGTGTCAGTGGCAAGAGAAGTGAGATTGAAGTGCAGTGAGTAGGTTGGCATTAGGGGACCGAAGTGTGCAGCCTGGGTTGCAGTGGGAAATCAGTGAGGTAAGGTAGGAGGCGGCAAGCTGATTGAGTGCTTAAAGCCAATAGTGAGATGTTTCTATTTGCTGCAGAGATGGCTGGACAACCATTGGAGGTTTATGAGGAGTGGGGAGAAATGTGCAAAATAGTTTCCTAGAAAAACGACCCGGGCAGCAGAGTGAAGTATGGATGGGAAGTGGGGAGAGGCTGGATTCTTGTATTTCTTCCTGCCTTCAAGACATTTCTTCTTGAATGTTCCGCTGATACCTCAAACTTAACATGTCCAAAACAGAATTCCTTATTTTCCCTCCCAAATCCTGTCCTCCCACGATTTTCCCATCACTGTAGACAGCACCACCATCCTTCCTGTCTCACAAGCTCATAACCTTGGCATTATCCTCATCTCATCTCTCTCATTCAACTCACATATTCGATGTCACTAAATCCTATCAATTCAACCTTCACAACATCTCTAAAATCCACCCTTTCCTCTCCATCTGAAATGCTACCATGTTAATCCAAGCACTTATCCTATCCTGCCTTGATTACTGTATCAGCCTCCTTGCTGACCTTCCTGCCTCCTGTCTCTCCCCACTCCAGTCCATACTCCTCTCGGCTGCCCCCATCATTTTTCTACAAAAACGTTCAATCCATGTTTCCCCACTTCTCAAGAACCTCCAGTGGTTGCCCATCCACCTCCGCATCAAACAGAAACTCCTTACCATCAACTTTAAAGCACTCAAACACCTTGCCTCCTCCTACTTTACCTCACAGCTCTCCTACTACAACCCAGCCCACACACTGTGCTCCTTTAATGGCAACCTACTCACTCTACTTCAGTCTCATCTATGTCACCATCAACCTCTCGCCCACATCCTGCCTCTGGCCTGTAGCGCCCTCCCACTTTATATCCCACAATTACTCTTCCCCACCTTCAAAGTCTTATTAAAGGCACACTTCCTCCAAGAGCCCTTCCCTGACTAAGCCCTCATTTCCTCTTCTCCCACTCTCTTCTGTGCCTCCCTTGCAGTTGGGTTTTCTCCTTTTATTCACCCCTCCATCAGCCCCATAGCACTTATGTATGCATACATAATTTATTTATTTATATTATGTCTGTCTTCCCCTCTAGACTGTAAGCTCGTTGTGAGCAGGGAATGTGTCTACCAATTCTGTTGTACTGTTTTATCATACTTTCCCAAGCGCTTAGTTCAGTGCTTTGCATACAGTATGTGCTCAATAAATATGATTGATAGATTGAGTGATTGGAAACAAGTGACTATTAGCAAGGCTGGCTTTAAGACCCCCCCCCCCCCACCAAGATTGAGAAGCAGCGTGGCTCAGTGGAAAGAGCCCGGGCTTTGGAGTCAGAGGTCATGGGTTCGAATCCCGGATCGGCCACTTGTCAGCTGTGTGACTTTGGGCAAGTCACTTCACTTCTCGGTGCCTCAGTTAACTCATGTGTAAAATGGGGATTAAGACTGTGAGCCCCACGTGGGACAAGCTGATTCCCCTGTGTCTACCCCAGCGCTTAGAACAGTGCTCGGCACGTAGTAAGCGCTTAACAAATACCAACATTAATGAGTCGCACTCAAGAGTACAGGTTGCATTTCTGGAGGAGAGCCTGTGTGAGTGAAATCAGAATTTGTAGAGTAAGGAATGGTTATCGGACGGGCTCGGGGCGGGGGGGGAGGGGGAGGGGGGAGGGCGGTGCCTTTAGATCAAAGCAGCCGAGAAACAGGAACTTGAAAACTTCAAACTAAATTCTCAAGCACTGTTTTATTTCAGCATTGTACAGAGACAGAAAAGGAAGACACACAATAATCCCATTTCTAAAATAACTTAACATTGCTGCCCCTGAATCCCAGATGATAAAATATTGTCTGAAAGTTCTTTAACCATTTTCCCTTAATTTGAAAATGACAGTCATGGAAGGACGGGCCATCTTCTCATGATTAGGAGTGGGCATTAAGAAAGTGAGTCATCCCGAGTTTCTTCGCAAGTCTGTACAGTTCTAAACCCATCAGTTGACCCAAAAGCCACCCTCTGGACAAATACACATTTCTGAGTATTATTGCTTTGAAAGGCAGTTTCACGGACAGTGCTCAGTAGCCAATCTATTAATACAATTGATTGACTGATGCTTTGATTGACTGATTGATTGGATGATTGATTGGTTTGTGGGGTGCATTTGCTACCTGTCACTAAGCAGCACAATAGAAATATCCCTTTAAAATGTGTTACTTCCATCACTCACCCCACCCAGACCTCATCCCGACTCACCTCCATCCTCTGAATCTGTGCCCCCCGCAACTTTCCTACTACAACATTGCCCAAATCCCCAAGCCTGCCCATCCCCACTCTGGCCTCTCCCCGATGCATCATCCCAGCACCCCAAAGCCACCCTCCTCACCCCACCCCTTTCTCTGTCTGGCAGGGACAGGAGTTGGGGCAGGTGTGAGTGGGACAAGAGAAAGTAGGGAGGACACGCAGACAGTAACTACCACCACCAGCAGAGTCCAGAGACGCTGGAAACATGATCCCCCCTCCCCTGCCTCCTTCCCTCCAGCCCTGGGGAAGGGGAGGGAGGCACTTTGTCCCCTTCTTCCCTCTCCCTGTATACATCTGTATGGATGTTCCTGTTCTCCCTCCCTGTTAGACTCCCTACGTGGGACAAGGGTCTCTGACCAATCTAATTGCATTGTATCTCCCCAGTGCTGAGTACAGTGCTTGGCATGTAGCAAGTGCTCAACAAATACCACAATTATTATTAATATTATTATTATTATCATTATCATTATTATTAGTGGTCTAAACCAGTCCATGCTGCCTCTATGTGTGTGTATGTTGGGGGCTGGGGGGGGGGTGGTGGCGGGAATTGGCTTCATTATTGGAGAGAAGGTCTTGATTTCGGGGAGATTAAATATGGGAAAGAACTACCTAAGAAGATTGGTCAGGAAACTGGAAAGCAGAGACTTGGTCATTGTGACCATGGCCCTGGCCAGCTGCAGACTATATGTCTGCAATACCCACTTTCCAGGGTTCCACAGAGCCTGCTGAAGGAATTTCACAGGCTTGGGGGTTGGGAAGTTCTCTGCTCTCTTCCTTAGGGCCAAGGAGAGGAGAATCTCCCATCTACCAGTGCTGTGCTGACCTGGCACAAGTCAGCGGCCATACTGTGGGAGGGAGGGAGGGAGGGAGGAAGAAAGAGGAGGGAGACAGAGATGAGAAAAAATGGGAAAACAAATGTCTCAGATTAAAGATTCTGGGATTTTGGGATGCAGGAATTCCAATTTCTGCTCTGACACTGATTCGGTGGATTGGATTCCCGCCTCTGCACCTCCATTTCTCTGCCCTGAA